>NW_012267818.1:0-313 GCF_000151885.1 Dipodomys ordii | reverse complement strand
CCCAAGATTCATTCTTACACAGTAATTTTTGGTTGTTGTTGTTGTTGGTCATGGGGGCTGAACTCTGGGCCTGGGCGCTGTCCCTCAGCTCTTCAGCTCAAGGCTAGCGCCCTACCACTTGAGCCATACCACCACTTCTGGCAATTTTCTGCTTATGGGGATGCTGAGGAATGGAACCCAGGGCTTCATGCATGCTAGGGAAGCTGTCTACCACTGAACCACCTTCCCAGCCCCAGTAATCTTAATTATATTAATAACTGAAGAGTCTTAGGCCAAAACAATGAATAATTGCTTTATTAACTATTTAAATGTG
>NW_012267817.1:18666-20402 GCF_000151885.1 Dipodomys ordii | reverse complement strand
ATTGTTTCAGCCTGGATATAGGGATTTTGAGATCTTACATAGTTATCATAACGATTTTTATTCTCTCATTTTTCCTTGCCCACCATTAAATTGTTCCCTTTTAGTGCTTAGAAACTGAATATTAGATATTGAGGACATTGGTGAAAGTCATAAATACCAGTTAGTTGAACTGAGCCTAAAACACACATTTCCTTAGATTCTGTACCTATGTCTACATTCCCTTCCTCTAGAGGAAGACATCCAATTCAATTGTGTTTACAAAAAAATACTTGAACTAGTATATGTCTGAGACAAACAGAAAAGTTCAGATATATTGATGTTAGGTGAAATGAACCACAAGATAAGTATTCAAATGTTTTTTACTTTCATGCGATTGTATCTAACACATTTGTAAGATGATTTCTTTGTTGCTTTGTATGTCCCTCCCCCACGATATAACCTCTGCTTTCACTGTATTTGATGTTGGTATAATTTGTGGAGGGGAAGGGAACAAACAAATCGTTTAAATAGGGATACAGGTGGACCCATTGCAACAATGAGATGTACAAGTTGTTATGTCAAAATACAAACTTTACAACCTTGGCCGGAGGAGATATGGTGGGGGGAGGGGGAGCGGGACATGGGAAGGAATATGAAGGGGAAACAAAGGAGGAGGCAACAATGTTTGGTAAGAAATGTACTCATTATCTTGCCCACGTAATTTTAACTCTGTATGGTATTTTCATAATAAAAAATTAAAAATACATGATTTTGTTCTTAATCAGTGACATTCCAATAAATATGCATTTAGTTAATAATTGATAGAGTTCAGAAAAGTATACATTTATAACCTTTAGAGTTTGAGTGACCCCAGATGCTGGAAAGCACGTTATGTAGAAAGAGGAATTGGTAACTGCTTGACCTACACAGCTATAGAAGAAAAATTATCACACCACCTTATTCTGCATAAAACAAGCTCAATAGTTTTGATGCATCTTTTTATACTGTGAGAAATAGAGGCCCCTTCTTTTTTTGGTCTTTCTGGTGAAATGAGGATCCCACATGACCTTTTCCTCTTACAATGATATGAACAATCTTTGAGACCAAGTAGTCTGAATTTTATAAAAACAAACTTTTTTTTCCCCTAAGGATTGAGTACATGGTGACAAGGTAAGATTAGAACCAAATGACTGGGTGGCTTTGCCACAGATCACTTTCACCTATTTGTGAAAATCTCCTCTTGGCCTGTATTCATTATCACTCTTCTATTCTACCATTATCACAAATACTTGAGTATGGTACATGTGTCATAAGACTTGAAGATAAATCCACTCTACTCAGCCCTCTGACTTTCCTCTCCCTCAGTACACACACTCTGCCAGCCACAGGCTCGGTGCTTGGGCTAGACCATGACTTAGGGCATCTGACCACTGCACCCTTCACTATTTGAGCCACTGAAACTTCACTGTGGGTCCATGTCAGGCTTTCTTCCTGTCCACCACAATTCTTGTGTTCATATTTCACCCAAACACTGTTACAAGCTATCCCAAGATTCCCTGAGCTATGACTGTTTTCAAGCTTGCAACAAACTCATTCTCAGCAGATTTCCCTTTGTTACAAGCCCCTGAGACAAGAGGAGCAATGACACGTTTTTCTTTAGAGAGGCCAGCCTTATACCTCAAGGTAGTCATTATTTCCTTAAATCCCCACCCTGGCTTTAAGGTTTGTGGAAGAGGTGTATTTAGTAGAATTGTCAG
>NW_012267817.1:12332-16506 GCF_000151885.1 Dipodomys ordii | reverse complement strand
TTTTTCTTTAGAGAGGCCAGCCTTATACCTCAAGGTAGTCATTATTTCCTTAAATCCCCACCCTGGCTTTAAGGTTTGTGGAAGAGGTGTATTTAGTAGAATTGTCAGTCTTGCCAGTGCCATCTGACTTAACTTGTGATTGTGTCTTGGGATTCCTCTAACCCTCCTGTTGGATTATTAACAGTGTCCAGAACTGTTTTCTAATTTTTTCTATTGAGACTGCCTCTCTGTGCTTCTCTTTTGTCAGTGAAAATGTGAACTCATCCCTCTTGTCTTCTAGTCTTGATTTTCTCTCTTTCATTTGATCTTCCTCATTGGTAGGGCTTTCAACCAAGTATTTTCTTTTATTTGATCTGTTGTTCTCTTAGCTTTTTAAACTCCCAATTAATATTTAACAGATTGCATCTCTTGAGTCATTCTTTGTATCATAAATTGGCTTCTTAATATTATGTAGTTGCTTATTTGATTCTGTTTGATCTCATTCAAGTATTCCTATCCTGACAAGAATGAGGTAGAGCTGGTAAGTGTGTGGAAAGGCAGCAAATCCATTGGCCGCTGGGATGGTATGGCTGGGATGATATGGCTGTCCTAGGGGTCAACTAGAGATTTTAGTTCAAAGTTCTGTAAAATGGTAGTCAGGAATAAAAACAGCTCCATATGGGCCAGACCCTCTCCTACACAAGTCCATTTTCCTAGAGAAACAAAAAAATCCACTAGTGTAGTTATTCCTGGTATGTAATTGTTACAAGATTAAGCCCTGTGATTGCATCTACCCTAGAGAATATGGTTGTTGGATGGAATTTGGAGTGAGTGATACACAGACAAATGGACTAATAGTAGGCTGATAACTCTTGAGAAAAGCATGAAGTAGTCATGTTTCTTAAAGTTGCCACTCTTATCTAGAAAGTGGCCAGGGTCAAACATTTCTGTGTTAGGGTTTACCTTGTTATCATATACCACAGACATCAAAATGGTTGTGCCCTGGAAACCACATACACAGAAAACAAGGCTAATAAAAAAAATCATGAAGTTGAGAATTACATTTGGAATAAATTATTTCTAGTTTTCAAAAACAGAGCAATGACATTTCCATTGAGACAGATGTTGCAATCAAAGGGGCTGTTTCTGAGAATGGGGGCCAAGATAAGAAGCATTTGAAGTTCCAATCATTCTGGTATTGCAAAAACTTCTGAGCTGCTCATGTTTTCTTCAAGAGTGGTTCTTGTGCCTGTCCCATGTCTCACTCCAGTTTGTCACTGAACATTCCACACAACTCATGTGGATTATGGATTCAAATGCTAGAGTTAAGGGTGAATTCTCAGAGCATGGGTTTAAAGGATTTCAAAAATAAACATCAAAAGTTGAACAAAGAAAGTAATGTTACTCTCTACACTCTATGGTGAAAATGAACCATCTAATGAATGAATCATGAATGAAATCATGAATTATATAATGAAAAGGAATCATCTTATGGGTGAAGATGGGAGGGAACAAATTTGGAGAGAAAAAGGAAAGGGGAGACTTTGTCCAAAAAGAAATATACTCTACCTGACATGCAACTGTAACCTCTCTGTACATTACCTTTATAATAACAATAAAAACATTTTAATAAAAACATCAGGTGTGTTCTTCTAAAATATAAACAAGTCCAAAAAGCAGGGCTAACACCTGTCATAATTCAGTTTGTTTCAATACAAAAAAGTCTTTAAGAAACAGTAAACCTTTGAGAAAACAAAAGTGATGATAGAATTAGAAATTTCATCCTGTTTAGCCTTTCAGGTCAGGATCATTGAGTCAAGCAAGGATCATTAATGGAAACAAAAGCAAATAAGATAACTTAGTTATTTCCACCATTAATTACTTTGCCATGTTTGCATAATAACATGTAAAATGCAAACATCCACAAGAGAGGGATCTGACAGATGCCATCTTATTAAAAGAAGGAGTTAGAGCACATTGTAGTGGAGTAGGTGATATTATTGTTCCCCTCACTGACGTGATTGTCGTACTATGCCATCTTCATTATGAATTATTTCTGGAATCTAAACCATCAAAAACAATGACACAAAATCACCCTTTGGAACTTTGGAAATGCTGCTAGTTTGCTTTTTTGGGAAGGTTGAGATCCTGAAGGAAACAAAGATTCCTGATTTAGGAAAAAACAAAGTAGAATCATCAATGGGGGGCTGATGGCTCCTGCCTGTAATCCTAGCTACCCAGGGAGCTAAGATCAGAGGATGCCAGTTCAAAGCCAGATCTTGGAGGAAACTCTATAGACTCTTTTCTCCAATAAGCTACCAAAAAAAAAGTCACAATTAGAGCTATGGCCCAAGTGGTAAAGCACAAGCTTTACTAAAAGAAGCTCAGGGATAAAGCCCAAGACTCTGAGCTCCAACCCCATGGCTGGCACACAAACAATCAAACAAACAAACAAGTAAAGATAGTCAGTCAAGGATGGAAGCTTATCAAGTGTCTGAGGCAAGAGGACAGCTACTGGGGACCTGCTGGAATGAAGACATTTGTGTCACCCTTCTGTCAACCCCTTCCCCAGATAGTTGCATTACAGGCATGAGCCACCAGAACCTACATAAAATCTCCAATTTTAATGACAAAATATCAACAAATTTATCTCACATATTCCAGGCACCAGTGGCTCATGACTGTAATCCTAGCTACTCAGGAGGCTGAGATCTGAGGATCAAGGTTCAAAGCCAGCCCAAGTAGGAAAGTCCCTCAGACTCTTCAACTAACCACCAGAAACCCAGAAGTGGCACTGTGGCTCCATTGGTAGAGTGCTTGCCTTGAGCTGAAGAGGTCAGGGATAGTGCCCAGGCCCAGAGTTCCAGCCCCACAACTGAGAAAAAACAAATTATCTGATTTTCATTTTTTGACCTTAACCATTTTTCATAATTATTTGTGTTATGCAGTAAATTACTTCTAACTTAGCCCTTGATACAAGGTTCACCAAGAAATGAGATCATTCACATTCTAACACATAAATTTTTTGACCTGTATTTTCTGACTTCAACTGTTTCTATAATTACATGAGTGATGCTGCAACTTACTGCTTACTTTGCCCTATAACCAAGGCTCAAAAATACTTGGGATTACTCAAGCTCTAATCTTATCAAGCCAAACATCCTTACCTCCATTTTACTCACTGCTTCTATAACTATTAACTATGCTCATGTTTATGCTAATTCACTGGTTAAGATGAATCACAAAATGTTGAACAACAATATTAAACTTTATTTATTATTTGCAGCAAAGAATAGTGAATATGGAAGAAATTACTCTTTCAGGAGATGCTTCCTTTCCTGATTCTGCCTGGGGAGCAGGGACACTCCCCGTGTTGGTTATATCATTATACTCCAAAATTATCTGGGCAGTAAAAGTCACCTGTTGTAGCAAGCCATTACTGTTGATAGGGCTTCAGAGCTAGATTCTCCACACCCAGAGTGTGACAGTTCATCCTGAAGCAGTTGATATTGGCATTGACCTCAGCAGGAGCCTAAAGGAATGATAAACTGATCAAGCATCAAATGTTGAATAAAAACAGGTTCAAATCTGAATCTTCTATTCATTAGTCCAGGGACATTGGAAATGAGTTTAGAATGCCAGGACCTCAGCTGCATTCATTATGAAACATGGTGAATACACTCATTGGATACTATGAAGCATGATGAATACACTCAATAGCTGTAGTCAGGTAAAGATTAATTTGTGCACCAACTGCCTCAGCAGGTACATGGCATATTGCCTGCTGTTCAGAAAGTGACAGTTATAAAACTCACCACTGTGTCCATGTATGAACTTCGGAACTATTTCACACTCTGTGTAATAGACTAGGAACATAAACATTTCAATGATAATATCTGGTTGAAATAGACGAAATAATGACTTCTCTTGCTAAAATTTACATTTTCCTTCTGATTTTCAGTTCTCAAAACTCTATGGCCCTGTGTTCAATGGGTATTTTCCTATGAAACCCACTGTGGTGCTTCATGGATATGAAGCTGTGAAGGAAGTCCTGGTTGATCATGGCGAGGAGTTTTCTGGAAGAGACACATTTCCAGCAGTACACCAATTTAGTAAACACCATGGTAAGTGTGCCTGAGAGTGTGCATATTTGCATAGTGGGCAGTGGGTGTGGTTTTGGAATAAAAGAACACAG
>NW_012267817.1:1476-5751 GCF_000151885.1 Dipodomys ordii | reverse complement strand
ATTTCATCCTGTTTAGCCTTTCAGGTCAGGATCATTGAGTCAAGCAAGGATCATTAATGGAAACAAAAGCAAATAAGATAACTTAGTTATTTCCACCATTAATTACTTTGCCATGTTTGCATAATAACATGTAAAATGCAAGCATCCACAAGAGAGGGATCTGACAGATGCCATCTTATTAAAAGAAGGAGTTAGAGCACATGGTAGTGGAGTAGGTGATATTATTGTCCCCCTCACTGACGTGATTGTCGTACTATGCCATCTTCATTATGAATTATTTCTGGAATCTAAACCATCAAAAACAATGACACAAAATCACCCTTTGGAACTTTGGAAATGCTGCTAGTTTGCTTTTTTGGGAAGGTTGAGATCCTGAAGGAAACAAAGATTCCTGATTTAGGAAAAAACAAAGTAGAATCATCAATGGGGGGCTGATGGCTCCTGCCTGTAATCCTAGCTACCCAGGGAGCTAAGATCAGAGGATGCCAGTTCAAAGCCAGATCTTGGAGGAAACTCTATAGACTCTTTTCTCCAATAAGCTACCAAAATAAGTCACAATTAGAGCTATGGCCCAAGTGGTAAAGCACAAGCTTTACTAAAAAAGCTCAGGGATAGATCCCAGACTCTGAGCTCCAACCCCATGGCTGGCACAAAAACAAACAAACAAACAAACAAGTAAAGATATCTATAGTCAGTCAAGTATAGAAGCTTATCAAGTGTCTGAGGCAAGAGGACAGCTACTGGGGACCTGCTGGAATGAAGACATTTGTGTCACCCTTCTGTCAACCCCTTCCCCAGATAGTTGCATTACAGGCATGAGCCACCAGAACCTACATAAAATCTCCAATTTTAATGACAAAATAACCCACAAATTTATCTCACATATGCCAGGGACCAGTGGCTCATGACTGTAATCCTACCTACTCAGGAGGCTGAGATCTGAGGATCAAGGTTCAAAGCCAGCCCAAGTAGGAAAGTCCATCAGACTCTTCAACTAACCACCAGAAACCTAGAAGTGGCGCTGTGGCTCCATTGGTAGAGTGCTTGCCTTGAGCTGAAGAGGTCAAGCCCAGAGTTCAAGCCCCACAACTGAGAAAAAACAAATTATCTGATTTTCATTTTCTGACCTTAACCATTTTTCATAATTGTTTGAGTTATACAGTAAATGACTTCTTACTTAGCCCTTGATTCAAGGTACACCAAGAAATGAGATCATTCACATTCTAACACATAAACTTTTTTGACCTGTATTTTCTGACTTCAACTGTTTCTATAATTACATGAGTGATGTTGCAACTTACTGCTTACTTTGCCCTATAATCAAGGCTCAAACATTCTTGGGATTACTCAAGCTCTAATCTTATCAAGCCAAACATCCTTACCTCCATTTTACTCACTGCTTCTATAACTATTAACTATGCTCATGTTTATGCTAATTCACTGGTTAAGATGAATCACAAAATGTTGAACAACAATATTAAACTTTATTTATTATTTGCAGCAAAGAATAGTGAATATGGAAGAAATTACTCTTTCAGGAGATGCTTCCTTTCCTGATTCTGCCTGGGGAGCAGGGACACTCCCCGTGTTGGTTATATCATTATACTCCAAAATTATCTGGGCAGTAAAAGTCACCTGTTGTAGCAAGCCATTACTGTTGATAGGGCTTCAGAGCTAGATTCTCCACACCCAGAGTGTGACAGTTCATCCTGAAGCAGTTGATATTGGCATTGACCTCAGCAGGAGCCTAAAGGAATGATAAACTGATCAAGCATCAAATGTTGAATAAAAACAGGTTCAAATCTGAATCTTCTATTCATTAGTCCAGGGACATTGGAAATGAGTTTAGAATGCCAGGACCTCAGCTGCATTCATTATGAAACATGGTGAATACACTCATTGGATACTATGAAGCATGATGAATACACTCAATAGCTGTAGTCAGGTAAAGATTAATTTGTGCACCAACTGCCTCAGCAGGTACATGGCATATTGCCTGCTGTTCAGAAAGTGACAGTTATAAAACTCACCACTGTGTCCATGTATGAACTTCGGAACTATTTCACACTCTGTGTAATAGACTAGGAACATAAACATTTCAATGATAATATCTGGTTGAAATAGACGAAATAATGACTTCTCTTGCTAAAATTTACATTTTCCTTCTGATTTTCAGTTCTCAAAACTCTATGGCCCTGTGTTCAATGGGTATTTTCCTATGAAACCCACTGTGGTGCTTCATGGATATGAAGCTGTGAAGGAAGTCCTGGTTGATCATGGCGAGGAGTTTTCTGGAAGAGACACATTTCCAGCAGTACACCAATTTAGTAAACACCATGGTAAGTGTGCCTGAGAGTGTGCATATTTGCATAGTGGGCAGTGGGTGTGGTTTTGGAATAAAAGAACACAGTGATGTGTGGCTTTCACCTTCATCTGTCTGGCCTTGGATCTCCCTCTCAGTTTCTGATGCTCCTTCTACTAGGAATCATTTACAGTAATGGAAAGAGATGAGACATTTCTCACTCATGACTCTGCGGTATTTTGGGATGGGGAAGAGAGCATTGAGGACAGAGTTCAAGAGGAGGCTGGCTGCCTGATGGAGGAGTTGAGGACAACCAGTGGTGGGTGCTGCTTTCTCACTGACCCGTACAGATTGCTCTCCTTGCTCTTGATTCCCTTGGGAACATTTCAGGAGCAGCCAGATCTTTCACTTTGGGTCTGAGCTATGAGTTCAAGTAGAAGAGGAAGATTTCAGTCAAATGGCAGGCAGTAGTTGTGCATCCAGGTTGTGAGTATCAAGCATGGCTGTACATGCAGAGTGGTCATCAAATGTGTGTTCATCTTATTCTATCCCGAACGAACTTTGTTAGGTGTGCAAAGAATAACCTTATGAATGTAGATATTGTGGCTATGTTCTGGGCTAATGAACAATGTTTTCTCCTTCACATAAATGTGAGGGTTTTTTTTTTTTTTTTTTTGCCATAGCCAGGCTGGGACCATGGTCCTCTTGCCTCAGCCTCCTGAGCACTGGCATTGCAGACATTCTCTATCTTGTGCCACTTGATTTTGAGATAGGATTGCATTAACATTTTGCCTGTGCTCACTTATTAACTGCACCTTTCTTATATCTGCCTCTGGACTTATTGATAAGTCATTTTACTTGGCCTTGTTTGAATTGTGTATTCGAAATTTATGGTGATTATTTCCCTACCATGGTCAACTCTACTCAGCTACTAAGTAAATCATTTTCAAAAGTGAATCTGCTTACTCATTTGCATCTAAATGACTGTTTTGAAATTCTCTCTTCCAAGTAAAGTGAAAAGATTGAAAATAAGAGTTTAACTGTAAATGATACACTTGTAAACCTTCGGTCTCAATGCTTTCCAAAATGTCCTCAGTACCCTGGGCTAAAACAATAGATTTTCTGACATATTAGAACACTATAATGTCTATAAAGCATGGCATATAGGAAGAAAACATGTTACTTATGCTCAGAGGCCCTACCATTTAGTCAGAACAATTTAAGTCATGTCACCCTTAGTTAGAGTCTATATGTGAATTTGTGAGATTGTTACCCATAGAGCATATTGATCAATTTATCACAGCCATTTTGCTGCAGAGGTCACAGCCAAAAAGAAATCTTGAGTAGAATTTAATTTCTTTATTATGGTCCAGCAATATAAATTTTCCTTAAGTGATGAATAAATATTAAATAGTATTAAACATATAGTTCAATTGGTAACTGTGTAGAACAGTATTAAAGAATCCACAAAAGTCAAATATGTCTAAGTTAATTAATGTTTGGATTTTCTTGGAGTTGACGTGCATTTACTCCCTCAGTATGGATATGTATCATTTTAAACATTGAGAAAAAAGTCTCCTTCTCTTCCGCTCTTCCCTTCTTTTCCCTTTCCTTCATTTCTCTTCTTGCTTTATTCTTTCTTCCCTTCCTCCCTCCCTCTTTCACTCTTTCTTTCTTCCTCTTTCTTCCTTTCTCTCATTTTCCTTCTTTATCCTCCCTTCTTTCCTCTTTTCTTTCCTTCTTTCGTTCCTTTGTTCTCTTTTTACTTTCTTACTTTCTCTTTTTCTTCCTTCCTTCCTTTCTTTTCTTTTTTCTTCCTTTCTACTATCCAATGTCATTAATTATTGTTCCCTTAGGGCTTTTTATTGCCCCAGTCTAGCCTTGGACTGTTTTTACCCTACTTTTGTCTCTTAAATACACATTAGGGATACAAAACACCACACTCGGGCACCATTTTTTAATTCTTCTTTTGT
>NW_012267817.1:0-1426 GCF_000151885.1 Dipodomys ordii | reverse complement strand
CAAGAGGAAGCTGGCTGCCTGATGGAGGAGTTGAGGAAAACCAATGTGGGTGTTGCTTTCTCAGTGACCCATACACATTGCTCTGCTTGCTCTTGATTCCCTTGGGAACATTTCAGGAGCAGCCAGATCTTTCACTTTGGGTCTGAGCTATGAGTTCAAGTAGAAGAGGAAGATTTCAGTCGAATGGCAGGTAGTAGTTGTGCATCCAGGTTGTGAGTATCAAGCATGGCTGTACATGCAGAGTGGTCATCAAACTTGTGTTCATCCTATTGTATCCCGAACTTTGTTAGGTGTGCAAAGAATAACCTTATGAATGTAGATATTGTGGCTATGTTCTGGGCTAATGAACAATGTTTTCTTCTTCACATAAATAGGAGTTATTTTTTTTTTTTTTGCCATAGCCAGGCTAGGACCATGGTCCTCTTGCCTCAACCTCCTGAGCACTGGCATTGCAGACATTCTCTATCTTGTGCCACTTGATTTTGAGATAGGATTGCATTAACATTTTGTCTGTGCTCACTTATTAACTGCAACTTTCTTATATCTGCCTCCTGGACTTACTGATAAGTCATTTTACTTGGCCTTGTTTGAATTGTGTATTCGAAATTTATGGTGATTATTTCCCTACCATGGTCAACTCTACTCAGCTACTAAGTAAATCATTTTCAAAGTGAATCTGCTTACTCATTTGCATCTAAATGACTGTTTTGAAATTCTCTCTTCCAAGTAAAGTGAAAAGATTGAAAATAAGAGTTTAACTGTAAATGATACACTTGTAAACCTTCGGTCTCAAAGCTTTCCAAATTGTCCTCAGCACCCTGGGCTAAAACAATAGATTTTCTGACATATTAGAACACTATAATATCTACAAAACATGGCATACAGGAAGATAACAAGTTACTTATGCTCAGAGGCTCTACTATTTAGTCAGAACAATTTAAGTCATGTCACCCTTAGTTAGAGTCTATATGTGAATTTGTGAGCTTGTTACACATAAAGCATATTGATCAATTGATCACAGCCATTTTGCTGCAGAGGTCACAGCCAAAATGAAATCTTGAGTAGAATTTAATTTCTTTATTATGGTCCAGCAATATAAACTTGGCCTAAGTGATGAATAAATCCTAAATAGTTTTAAGCATATTGTTCAATTGGTAACTTAGACAACTATGTCTAAGTTAATTAATGTTTGGATTTTATTGGACTTGATGTGCATTTACTCCCTCAGTATGGATATGTATCATTTTAAACATTGAGAAAAAAGTCTCCCTTCTCTTCCCCTCTTCCCTTCCTTTCCCTTTCCTTCATTTCTCTTCTTGCTTTATTCTTTCTTCCTTTCCTCCCTCCTTCCTTCACTCTTTCTTTCTTCCTCTTTTTCTTTCTCTTTCTTCCTTTCTCTCATTTTCCTTCTTTATCCTCCCTTCTT
>NW_012267816.1:37819-41670 GCF_000151885.1 Dipodomys ordii | reverse complement strand
GGCGCTGTCCCTCAGCTCTTCAGCTCAAGGCTAGCACTCTACTGCTTGAGCCACAGCGCCACTTCTGGCTTTTTTCTTTTTGCTTATGTGGTGTTGAGGAATCGAACCCAGGGCCTCATGCATGCAAGGCAAGCACTCTACCACTGAGCCACCTTCCCAGCCCAAGATGAGGGGGTGGAAAGGGGGTCTGGGATGTACCACTCAGTGAAACCACGACATCCACATGAGCTTGCAGCGGTGATAGTGAATCCAGCCTGGAGTCCCTTGTCCCTACTCTCAGCCGCGCCCTGTGGAAGTTCTCTTTGGCATGCATTAGAGGAGTCAACGTTCCCTACCAGGTTGTCTTCAATTTTTTTTTTTCTTGCAAGGACACACGTGTCTTCCACGGAAAAGCGAATCGCTTTTTATTGTTGTTGTTAGCTTTTTTTGATCAAGGCTTGTGCTCTTCCACCTGAGGCACAACTCTACTTCCATTTGTGTGTGTGTGGTTAATTGGAGATAAGAGTCTCATGGACTTTCCTGACCCAGCTGGCTTTGAGCAGGGATCCTCAGATCTCAAGACTCCAGAATAGCTAGGATTACAGGTCTGGGCCTGTAATCCATCACCTCCATCACTGTATTATTTCACTGCTCTGGGCTTGTTAAAGTTTTCTTTTTTAAAGTAATTGTACAACAGTTCAACAAGTCCAGATTATGAGTTCAATGCATCTTGACCAGTGTCACCCTTTGCATCATTCTTCCTTTTGGCTTTTTACAGAAAATAAACCCCATAACAAAACCACTCAAACAGGGAGCCAATATTTCCTGTAGTGCTTTGCAGTTAGTTGATTTCTTACCTTGGGAAGACATTAGGCTGCCATGCTTGGTTCTGTGCTTTTCTTTTTTGCTAGTCCTGGGGCTTGAACTCAGGGCTTGGATACTGGCCCTGAGCTGCTTTTGTTCAAGGCTAACTCTCTACCACTTGGGCCACAGAGCCATTTCCAGCTTTTTCTGTTTATGTGGTACTGAGGAATTGAACCCAGGGCTTCATGCATGGTAGGCAAGCACTCTACCACTAAGCCACATTCCCAGCCCTGAAAAAATTAATTCTTGAATAAGTTTTAGGCTAATTTATGTGGAGTGATTGCTGAGAGTATGAAATGATTTATATGATCAGTAGGATAATTGTGACATGTCACTGAAACCCAGACTTCTGTTTGGAAAATATTATAGAAGAAGTTCTGTAGGCTAAGTGTGGTGGTTCACTCCTGTAATCTCAGCTACTTGGGAGGTGGAGATAGATGATTGCTCAAGACTAGCCCAGATCAAGTTTGCAAAACTCTCTGAAAACTTAAAGGGCAGTCAGGAAGTATGACTCAAGTAGTCAAGCACTTGCCTACCAAGCGCAAGGTCCTGAATTGAAGCCCCAGTACTGAAAAAGAAAAAAAGTGTTTTCAGTTAATATAAAAATGTCTTGCTGTGTGCCATTGGCTCACACCTGTAATCCTAGCTACTTAGGAGGCTGAGATCTGAAGATTGTGGTTCTGAGCCAGCCCAGGCTGGAAAATCCCTAACACTCTTATCTCCAGTTAATGACCAGAAAAATCCGGAAGTGGTACTGTGGCTCAAGTGGTAGAGTGCTAGCCTTGAGCTGAAAAGCTGAAGGACAGCGCCCAGACCCAGAGTTCAAGCCTCACAACCGACAAAACAAACAAAAATGTCAGACTTTTAGTTCTAAACTGGACATGTTTTCTGGATTTCAGGGTCTTTTTGGAGTTCCTGAGCTCAGTGCCCCCGAGGGATTTCGCATCGCACAGGAAGAAGCGCTGAGAAAGGCAGATTCCCTGGTGGAGCGTGCCTGTTCCACACCCCCTGGGCCACAGACTGTGGTTATCTTTGATGAGCTCTCTGATGCTTTGTGCCGGGTGGCAGATTTGGTAAGTTGCTTTGTCTGAGACTCAATAGTGTTCTTTCAAGCCAAGAGCTGGTGGCTCATTCTGTTATCATACCTACTGAGAAGGCTGAGATCTGAGGATCGTAGTTAGAAGCCACCTGGGGCAGGAATGTTCTTGAGGCTCTTATCTCCAGTTAACCACCAAAAAGCCAAGGAATAGAGCTGTGCCTCAAGTGTAGAGCACTATCCTTGAGCACAAAAGTTCAGGAACAGTGTTCAGGCCCTGAGTTCAAGCCCCAGGATTGGCACCAAAAAACTCCAAACCAAAATATCCTCCGCTTTCAAGTGGTTAGCACTGAAGGGAAGTTGTTTATTTTTTTATTTGTTGTTTAAGATTAATATTAGACCATATGGTTAGAAATAGCTGTAAATATTTGTGACTTGTTGGTTATAAGTTTTCATTTGAAATATGCTGGTAGCTGTGGGTTAAATGCACAGGAAAAGGTAATATTGAGAATTTGAACTTTAGTATGTATACACAATGAAATATACTTGTAATATGTAAGAATTGATGCTCTTTTTTTTTTGGCTGGCCCTGGGGCTTGAACTCAGGGCCTGGGCACTGTTCTTCTTTGTGCTCAACGGCTAGAGCACTTGAGCCACAGTGCCACTTTTGGCTTTTTTTGTTTTTTGTTTTTTTAGTAGATTATTGGCCAAAAGAGGCTCATGGGGACTTTACTGCTTGGGCTGACTTCAAACCATAATCCTTATATCTCAGCCTCCTGAGTAGCTAGGATTACAGGCGTGAGTCACTGGTGCCTGTTTTTTTTGTGTTTTTTTTTTTTTTTGGAGATAAAGTCTCCTATGAAGTCCAGGCTTGCCTGGAATATGAGATCCTTCTATCTCAGCCTCCTGGCCGCTAGGATTACAGGTGTGTGCCAACCATGCCTGACTCCTAAATTATTATGATGATGGTATTTTTTGCATAAGAAGAGTGGAAACCAGTCCTCCCACTTTTTTCTTTAATTACATGTAAGTCCTTGTATAAAAGGGTTTCAGTTGAACGCATTAGTTTGTGAGTATAATGTATGTTGAACATCACTCTTTTAATCTTTCTCCCCCATCTCTCCCCAAGATGCTCATGTGTAAACTGAATATCATGACTGTTTTATCTACCCTTCCTCTCCCTTCCTTTGTCTGTTCTCCTCCCTCTGTCTCTTTCCCAACATAGTTTAGCTTCCTGGTATTCATTTTTGGTATAAGCCTTTTCAGGAAAGACTTTTTTTTTTTTTTTAAATCAAATTGTATTAAAGACTTTTAAGATTACATTTAAAGATGAAATAGAAGGGCTGGGAATATGGCTTAGTGGTAGAGTGCTTGCCTTGCATGCATGAAGCCCTGGGTTTCATTCCTCAGTACCACATACACAGAAAAAGCCAGAAGTGACGTTATTGCTCAAGTGGTAGAGCGCTAGCCTGGAGCAAAAGAAGCTCAGGGACAGTGTCCAGGCCCTGAGTTCAAGCTCCGGGACTGGCAAAAAAAAAAAAAAGATGAAAGAGAAATGTACCTAGCTAGGTATCTTCATCAACTAAGATGTCCATCGCTGAGAGAACTCCCTGGGAGAGCCACGTGTCATTCCTGAGGCTGGTGGAGGCGGCTCATGAGTGATCTTGTCTATTGCTATTAAGTACCATCACCTGTCTTCACATTCATTCCATGTAGAGGGTCTGCTTGGGCCAAGCTCCAACCTGGGTGCTGGAAACCACCGTCCCTTCCTGACTGCGGGCTGGGCATGGGCTGACTCATTCTGAGTGTTCTCCTCAGGCAGCCGCTCAACTCTTCTCTTCCCCCAGAGTTCTGGAGTTCTGGCTTTCCTGATCACCTCCCATCCTCAAACTCCTATCCTCTTTTCATCCAAGAAGTTTTCATGTTTTCTCTGAGAAGTTCCTTCTTCACCTATATATATATATTTTATATA
>NW_012267816.1:28090-30229 GCF_000151885.1 Dipodomys ordii | reverse complement strand
GCTCTACCACTTGAGCCACAGTGCCACTTCCGGCTTTTTTTTTTCTGCTTATGTGGTGCTGAGGAATCGAACCCAGGGCCTCATGCATGCGAGGCAAACACTCTACCACTGAGCCAACTTCCCAGCCCATCTGACCCACCTTTAAAGACTGACATTTCGGTGATTAGCATATAAAAGTTAGTGGATAAGTCATGTTAAGTTAGTATATAGAGGTGATTAGAACTCAGTAGCTTATCATCTTTCCAGATACATTCCTTGGAGTAATAAGAGTTTTCTACCACTTGTGCCATACCTCCAGCCTGGCTTTTTGCTAGTTATTTTATTTTATATTTATTTATTTTTATTTTTATTGTTTTTTGGGTTCGGTTGTGGGCCTGAACTCTGGGCCTGGGCACTGTCCCTCAGCTTTTCACCCCAAGGCTAGCACTCTACCACTTGAGCCACAGCGCCTCTTCTGGCTTTTTTTTTCTGCTCATGTGGTGCTGAGGATTCGAACCCAGGGCCTCATGCATGCAAGGCAAGCACTCTACCACTGAGCCACCTTCCCAGCCTGCTAGTTATTTTAGAGATGAAGTCTTAAGGACTTTTCTCCCTCAGCTGACCTTGAACCGCTATCCTGCAGGCTTCGAAAGATCTGAGCTAGTCAGATCCCTCTCAGAAGGTCCCAATAGGTCTCTAAACATGGAAATCTGACATACTTTTTGTCCCTTCTCTTAGGGTACTTCAGTAGCTTTGACTGCCTGTGAAGTTCTGCCATGAGGAAACCCATTTAACCTGAGATTTTTCAAAACCATATATTCCATATGCAAAGAATATAACAAACACAATACAAGTCATAGTGGAGAGAAAAATCCCTTTCATGAGCTACAAAAGATATAATGTTCCTTGTAATAAACTCTGGAAGACAGAGTGCAGAACCTGCGCACGCACACACACACACACACACACACACATACACACACACACACACAAAGTGTGAAAAGTGACTGAAGTGGAGCCATACTATTCTTCCATAAGAAGGAAGAAAGCTCCAATGCACTCTCTGCTGAGAATGTAAGGTTGGTGCTATCCAGTCCATTCCTTTAGATGTACTTTATGTTGTTACTTATAGTGACTTTTGAGTCATGGAGGATAGATCCGCTGTACAGACAGGAAAAGTCTTGTAGAGGAAAGTACCCAAAGGGACTTGTGCCTGATAGCAAATCATACTATAAAAAGACCATATTTAGAAGTGCATTATTCTTAAGCCAGAAGAGTCAAGTAGAGCAAAGTTAGAAGGGAGAAATTTCAGCCACAGGTCCTTGTAAGAATCTATGTTGTGTGTGACTGAAGTGTCATTTCCCAGCAGTAGATAAGGACAACTTGTTTTTTACTGCATGATTCCTGGTCAGTAGACAAGTGTTTTGGTAGAGAAAAGCAGGTGCATGGTTTGGTAATACATATTAATGCATGTATTTGTGGGGGGAGCAGTTCTGGGTTTGAAATCAGGGTCATGTTCTTGCTTGGCAGGTGGTCTACCACTGAGCCATTCCTCCAGCCCCTTTGTTAACAAAGGTTCTTTTGAGTTGAGGTCTCTGGGCATAAGCCTAGAGCATGAACCACCTGTTTTAGGCTTCCTATTGTAGTTGGGATGGCAGGTGCATGTCACCATGCCCAGTTTCTTCTATTGAGATGGAGTCTCTTGACCTTTTTTTGTTTGGGGCTGGTCTAGAACTGTGATCCTTTTGCTGTCAGCCTCCTATGTAACTGGACCCAAATATTGGTTGAGAAGGTTCTGAAAACCTGGCTGGCCTTGAACTTTGATCTTCTCAGTTTTGCCCTCCAGAGTAGCGAGGATTACAGGCATGACTCACCATGCTTGACTCAATATTGGGAGTTTTTTTTTTTTCTTCCAAGTTTAAGTTCTTGGAGTTTATCCTTTGGAAATGAAGTGAATAAAGAGATATTCATAGGTTTTAAGAATCATAACAAGGTTTACAGAAGTCCATATGCATAATACAAGACATTAAAAGTTGTATTTCTGTTTTTGTTTGGTTTTTTGGGTCCGATCGTGGGGCCTGAACTCTGGGCCTGGGCACTGTCCCTCAGCTCTTCAGCTCAAGGCTAGTGCTCTACCACTTGAGCCACAGCGCCACTTCC
>NW_012267816.1:20758-23585 GCF_000151885.1 Dipodomys ordii | reverse complement strand
AAAAAAAAAAAAAACAACTCCTAGGCTGAAGTGATTATCCTGTCTTAGCCTTAGCCTCTCAAGTATCTAGGACTACAGCTGTGTACCTCTACTATCAACATGGTTTTATTTAAATTTTATTTTCTGATCTGAAATTAAGAGGGTTGTGTGTGTGTGTGTGTGTGTGTGTGTGTGTGTGTGTGTGTGTGTGTATGTGTGTGTGTCCATGCATACATGCGTGGTGTGTGTGTGCCAGTGTGCCAGTCCTGGGACTTGAACTCAGGGTCTGGGCACTGTCCCTGAGTTCCTTTGATCAAGCTAGCTCTCTACCATTTGAGCCACAATGCCAATTCTGGTTATTTCTGACTAGTTTATTGGAGATTAGAGTCTCACAGACTTTCCTGCCCCATCTGGCTTCTAGCCATGATCCTCAGATCTCAGCTTCCTGAGTAGCTAGGATTACAGATGTGAGCCACCAGTGCCCAGGTAAGAGGTTATTTATTTTTTTTTTAACAACTTCATGAGTTTTGGGATTAATACCATTTTCATTTAGTAGCATTCCATTTGAAAAGCATTTTCATAGGACTGTTAGATTTGAGAGTATCACACATTTGAGTTATTATGTCAGAATGGTGAAATGGTATGCCTGGCAAGTTTGAAATAATTTCACGTTTTAATTTTTAAAAACTTTAGCTGGGTGCTGGTGTCTCATGCCTATAAGCCTAGCTACTCAAGAGGTTGAGATCTGAGGCTCACAGTTAGAGGCCAGCCTGGGCAGGAAAGCCCATGAGACTCATCTCTCCAATAAACTACTCAGAAAAAGCTGGAAAGGGCACTGTGGCTCAAGTGGTAGACCACAAGCCTTGAGCAAAAGAAGCTTAGAGGTAGCCCCCCAGGCTTTGAGTTCAGGCTCTAGGACCAGCAGAATAAATAAATAAAGAAATAAATAATTTTATCCGTTCTGGGGATTGAACTCAGGCCTCTCACTTGCGTAGTCCACTTGCCTCATTGCCATGTTATCCATGCTTCTTGCCTTTTGCTTGCTAATTGTTGATAGAGCCTTGTGGACTTTCCTGTCCTGGCTAGCTTTGAATTGAAGTCCTCCAGATCCCATCCTCCTAAGTAGCAGGGATTACAGGTGTGAGCCACAAGCACCTGGCTACATTCTAAATTTTTTTTTCCATAGTACAGGCTTTAGGGAAAGTTGGAAAGCTGTCATCTTATTTCAGGCTCAGTCTTGTTATTCCACTGGTTCCCCTTAGGTGGGGTTACATGGCCATATCAGAAGAAGGAGGCAAAAAGAAATCCAGACTGAGACCAGAGGCATTGGCAGCCGTGAAAATCTGTTTTTTTCCATGAAGTTTGATTTTCTTGTATAGAAAATGTTTGGTTCTTATTATACACTTTTACTTTTTTTCAACATCTCTATCAAGCATATATCTGCATCTAATATACTTATCTTAAAGGTTAATCTGTCTGTAGAAACTACATTGTTGAATCTATTTTAGCTGTGGACCACTTCCTAGAGTTACCTATGATTCACCTGAGGTTAAACTGGAGCCCATTCCAGAAACCCATCCTTTTTCCAATACAAAGTTATGCCTACTGTGCTGTTAGACCTGATTAATTATATGGACTTGATTCTGTGTTTCATCTTCAATATTTGTGCATTCCCTTAACAACACACCCTTTCCCAGGAGGTTATGTTGTAAGGATGTGACTGTAAGTGGAAACTCATAGTTACGTGTGTGCGTGTGCACCATCCATGTTCTTCTCAGTGGCTGGGGATGTGGTGGTCATGGGGCCCATGTGCCACATGCTGGGGACATAAGAGTAGAAGACAGAGCTTCGCCCTAGGAGGATTCAGTTTATTTCTACCCACATCCTCCCTCTCCCCCTTTCTCTTTTTTTTTTGAGACATGGTTTCACCTAGTCCAAGTTGGCCTTAAACTCCCCTTCTTGCTGACTTATCCTCTTGAAGGCTGGGCTACTTCTAACAGCTTGTTTGCAACTCAGTATGTGAAACATCAGAACCATTGATGGTCCCTGCTCCTTCATATAGAGCTGACTACTACTTACTTCTGTCCTTTGGTCTCATCTGTCCTTCAAATACTTAATTTTTTCTTAGATTAAAAAAAATACTTCATAAGTGCTGTTGAACAGCTATAACCAGCTTGCTGGATTTTATTGCTCTCTCTCTTTCCCCCTTTCTCTCTCCCCCTGTCTTCTCTCTTTATTATACTGGTATGTGGGGCTTGAACTCAGGGCCTCAAGCTCTTGTTTTGTGTTTTTGTTTTTTGCTCAACGCTAACTCTCCACCATTTGAGCCACATTTCCACTTCTGGCTTTTTGCTGGTTAATTGTGCATAAGAGTCTCATGGGCTCCCTGCCCAGGCTGCCTTCAAACTGCGATCAAGCCCTCTGAGTATCTAGGATTAGAGGTGTGAGCCACCAGCACCCAGCTGTAGCCCTCTTAATGACAGCTTTGCAGCAGGGAATGGAAGAGGATTCTGTACTTTTTCATATCACTAATTTCAAATATTAGTTACATATGTGGACAGATACTAGAACTCTAGAAGTTGTGTAAATCTTAAGACATACAAGCACTACAAAATCATCAAGGTAATCTTTTGTTGGAATCTAAAATAAGAATATTAAACCTTAACTGTCAACAAAAAGCTATGTTGATTTATCTATCTGTAGAGATTCTTTTTTTGGGTCCGGTCGTGGGGCCTGAACTCTGGGCCTGGGCGCTGTCCCTCAGCTTTTCAGCTCAAGGCTAGCACTCTACCACTTGAGCCACAGCGCCACTTCCGGCTTTTTTCTTTTTGCTTATGTGGTGCTGGGG
>NW_012267816.1:13446-14598 GCF_000151885.1 Dipodomys ordii | reverse complement strand
CTGGTGGCTCACGCCTGTAATCCTAGCTACTCAGGAGGCTGAGATCTGAGGATCGCGGTTCAAAGCCAGCCCGGGCAGGAGAGACTGTGAGACTCCTATCTCCAATAAACCACCAGAAAATCGGAAGTGGCGCTATAGCTCAAGTGGTAGAGTGCTCGCCTTGAGCTGAAGAGCTGAGGGACAGCACCCAGGCCCAGAGTTCAAGCCCCACGACCGACAAAAAAATAAAAATAAAAAAAAATAAAATAAAAGTGGAGACTGTCTGGACTGGTAGCTCATACCTGTTAATCCTAGCTATTTAGGCAGCTGAGATCTAAGGATTGAGGTTCAAAGCTAGCTAGGTTAGGAAATTCCCTGAGACTCTTATCTCCAATTAACCCACAGAAGTGGAGCTGTAGCTCAAGTGGTAGAGTACTAACTTTGAGCGAAAAGTTAAGGACCAGGCCATGAGTTCAAACCCCAGTACTGGCCAAACAAAACAAAATGAAAGGTGGAGATCTCAGTGCTAGATGCTGATTTATATACCATTGTCTCTTGGTGCCTTAGAGAAATTTGGATTATCACGAGTTTACTTTCCCAATACAAGTTAAAGTTGATACATATTGGAAAGAAATGTAAACAAGTTAGTTCTTTCATAATGTAATTACTAAAAATGTCCTAACAGCCATAAACCTGTCTTACAGAACTGTAAGAGATTTTGAGATGATGAGAAAAATGAAAATGAAACTTAATCCTCAAAATTCTGTAAGTAGCTATGTTGGAATGTTGTTATAATGTGAACACACCACCCCCTGAAATCATTGTCTCTTGCTTGTAGAACTTAGGATATGGTGGGTCTATGGAGTCTTCTTTCTGAAGTTTGGTTTGGGTGAATCAAAAGTGTTGAAGCCTCTAGTTTAAGAGCTGGAGTCTGATGCTGTTTTGAAATGTAACATTTTTATAGATTAGTTATGTACATGGTGTCTATGTATAGACAGGTACATTCACATAATACATATTTATGTAAGGGCTGCTTCTAATCTGTGCAAATCAGCTTCTTAATTTGAAATGACTGGGGGCTGGGAAGGTGGCTCAGTGGTAGAACGCTTGCCTTGTGTGCATGAGGCCCTGGGTTCGATTCCTCAGCACCACATAAGCAAAAAGAAAAAAGCC
>NW_012267816.1:10996-13396 GCF_000151885.1 Dipodomys ordii | reverse complement strand
GCAAGTGCTCTACCACTGAGCCACCTTCCCAGCCCTATCTGTAGAGATTCTGAAGTGAATTGTTAAATCTTCATTTCTGATATTGCTGATGCCTGTAACTTACCTTTTTCCCTCCCATATACAGCGTAGGAGAGCAGTGGACCTTAATGTGAAAATCTTGGATTTGAGCAGTACATTCCTCATGGGAACCAACTTTCCCAACAAGATAGAAAAACATCTTTTACCAGAGCACATTCAGCACAACTTTGTCAGTGATGGAAGCCATGTGGTAGTAGATGGCCTGCATGCAGAAGCCCCAGATGACCTGGTATGTGTCCTATGTTCTCTCTGTTGTCTAGCGTGTGTTGCTGATGTTTAAACCCAGGCTTCCTTGACAGCATGATAATATTCTTAAAAAGTTGCTAGACTCCAGTGGCTCACACTTGTATTCTTAAGTACTCAGGAGGCTGAGATCTGAGGTTCATGGTTCAAAGCCAGCTTAGGCAGACAAATCTGACTCTTACCTCCACTTACTTACCACAAAGCCAGAAATGGAACTGTGGCTCATGTGGTAGAACATCATCCTTGAGTGAAAAAGCTAAGAGACAATGTTCCTGAGTTCAAGCCCCAACACACACATACAAATCTTATTAGAATTACTGATCCCTGAAGGAAAAACTTGCCCAGAGGTGGGGGGAGGGTCAGTCATTGATTCTACAAAACGCTTTGAATAGTGAAAAAGGATTTAGTTATCCCTGTCTCATACGCAGCACCACGGCTGACCTTTGAGACTTAATACACAGAAGCACGAGTCCCCTAGGGCTCCTACCAGGGATGCTCTTGTGGTGTGACTGGTGGTTTTCTCCACCCTGTATGTGAGCCATTACTGGACCAGGAAGTGATGCTTGTCTGCAAGTGTAGTGTGAGAGCTAGCCTGTGTTACTGTTTCTTGGGACACTGTGTCATGACATTCTTTTATAACTCTTTTGTGTTCATTTTTTAAATACAGGTTCGAGAAGCTGCTTATAAAATTTTTCTTTACCCCAGTTCTAGCCAATTGAAATGTTTAGAACAGTTGCTTATCAGCAGAAATCTTCTGGCAAAGCTTGTGGGGTATTCTACATTTTCCCACAGGGCCCTTCAAGGAACAATAGCTCAAACTCCAGGTAAGCCTGCTGAAGAATGAGATAGGGTTTTTATAAATCTTAGCTTCTGTTTATTTATTTTATTAAAGTTTTTTTTTTCTTTTTGGCAGTGCTGGGTATCAACCCCAGGGTATCATGCATGCTAGGCAAATGTTTTAGGAACTACTAAGCTATATCTCTAGTGCTAAATTTCTGATTTTAAAGTTATAAATGAGTGGCTTCCTCTCTCCCTCCCTTCTTTCCTCCCTCCTTTCCTTCTTTCCCTCTCCTCTCTCTCTGTCTCTCATTCTCTATTTCTTCCTTCCTTCCTCCTTCTATTCTTCTTTCCTCTCCCCCCTTTTTTTTTGCTGGCCCTAACTCAGTGCCTGGGCACTGTCCTTGAGCCTCTTTGTGCTCAAGGCTAGTATTCTATCACTTGAGCCACAGTGCCACTTATGGCTTTTTCTAAGGGTTTATTGGAGAGAATAGTCTTATGGACTTTCTTGCTGGCATTTCAGGCTGGCTTTGAACCATGATCCTCAGACCTCAGCCTCCTCAGTGGCTAGGATTACAGGTGTGAGTCACAGCATCACCAGGTTTCTTCCATCTTTTTTTCTTTCCTTTTTGGTGCCAGTACTAGATCTTGAACTCAGAACCAGGGCACTCTCCTTTTGCTATTTTGCTTAAGGCTGGTGCTCTTCTACATGAGCCACACCTCTACTTCTAGCTTTTGGTGGTTAATTGGAGATAAAAGTCTCATGGACTTTCCCTGCCCAGTCTGGCTTTGAACTGCAATCTTTGGATCTTAGTCTTTTTAGTTCTTTTTCTTGCCTTATTTTTGTTTTTATTTTTTTAAGACAATTTCACAGTCCAGCGTGGCTGTGAATTTGATATATAACCCAGGCTAGCTTACAATGTGTGCTCCTCCTGTCTCAGTCCCTGGGGTGTTGAGATTATAGGTATACACCAATTTACATCCAGTGACCCATTTATAAAGAAGTTTGACATCTTTCAATTTGGTCTTCAAATGATCAGTTTCCTTTCATGAACATATCGAATATAAATCACACCTGAATTTAGTGATGCTAGTTTATATAATTTTCATCATAACTAATCTAGTTGCTGTGCCCAAGGTAATCAAATTGGTTGGAATTAGGGTGAGAGGGTGTTTTGGGATTGGAATTGGAGTGAGAGGATGAAAGATCAGTGTTTCTAGTAAGGTGAAGGTTAAATGAAGCATTTCACATTACACACACACACACACACACACACACACACACACACACACACACACACA
>NW_012267816.1:0-7211 GCF_000151885.1 Dipodomys ordii | reverse complement strand
AGCACCACATAAGCAAAAAGAAAAAAGCCGGAAGTGGTGCTGTGGCTCAAGTGGTAGAGCGCTAGCCTTGAGCTGAAGAGCTGAGGGACAGCGCCGGGGCCCAGAGTTCAGGCCCCATGACCGGACCCCCCCAAAAAAAATTGAAATGGCTTTATTTTTGGTGGTACTGGGATTTGAACTCTGGACCTTATTATGCCTACTATGTGAGCACTCTTCACTGAAAGCATGTCTCCAGCCTTTTTTATGTTATTTTTTTGCATAGGATCTTAATGTTTTTGCCTAGACCAGACTTAAACAGTGATTCTCATACCTGTGTCTCCTAAGAAGCTGGGATTAATTACAGGTGTTTGCCAAGACACATAGCTTATTGAGATGAGTCTCACTATTTTTGGCCTGATCTGGCCTTAAACTGCCATCCTCCTGTCTCTCAATGAGTAGAGTAGCTAAAGACCTCACTGGTTTTTTAGCCTTGCCTTCTTGCTGCCCTCATAACCATCCTGGACTTACACTTCTTAGTAATATTCCCAGCCTCATGTTAGGCATAGAATAGGTACTCCATGCTTACTTGAACTAGGAGTGAATAAATGCACAAATGAACGAATGATCAGTATTCCTTGCTTTTTACTCCTGTCCCTGTAGCATCCTGTCCTTTTCTCACTTTCCTTTGTTTTTTTTATTCTTCACTTGTAACTAGTATTTATACACCAGCCACATAAACATTGTATATTAGGTAGCCTTCACCCCTTCAGAAATACTGTATCCAGGTGAGGTCTCCTCTCTCATGAGCTCAACTGCTTTCTCTGTCAAAACTTCCTTTAGGTACAGTGGCTCACGCCTATAATCCTACCTACTAAGGACACAGATCTGAGGATCACTGTTCAAAGCCAGCCCAGGCAGGAAAGCTTATAAACTCTTATCTCCAATTAACCGGCGAAAAGCCAGAAGTAGAGCTGTGGCTCAAATGGTAGAGTGCTATCCTTGAGCTAAAAAGCTTGGGGACAGTGCCTAGGCCCTGAGTTCAAGCCCCAGGGATGGCACAACCCCCCCCAAAAAAAACAATTTCATGTAGGTTTTTCTTCCTCTATTGTGATTTAAATGCCCCTCTGGGTGCTTCTTACTCCCTTGTGTTAGGCTTGGATACAATTTTGTGTGTCTTTTCTCTAGTTTACAAAGCACTCTTCCCTGGAGGCATGTTTTGCTTAGCATAGCCCAGATGTGACGCTGTCAGAGGGCAGTGTTTCTCCTGAAGCCCTGTGTTGCGGTCCTGGGATCCTGCTCTCTGTCTGGCATCAGCAGACGGTCCAGGGTTGTGGAGAAAGGATGTGAGTCCATGTGTGTTTTTCATTGCCACACATCTCACGATAGCTGTATGATCACAGGGCATGGCAAAGAGCACTTGGTTACTCGAGGGGTGATGCTGCGCTGCCATCTTGAAGACTAACAATGGTGAGATTTCCTGAGCTCTTACCGTGGGCCAGAGGTTGTGCCTAGTAGTCCAGCACCTTCAGCAGTCCTGTTTGGGAGGTATACAGAGTCATGAATGACTGCATTATACCAGAGCTGTGTATGCCAGGATATGGTGAACACTGATGTCAGCAAGGTCCCTATCCTCGTGTAGCTTGTACAGTTTGCGTGGAAATCACACCGCCTAGGCCCTTAGCCAGTCCTTTGTCACTTGGACCCCTGGTGCCACCTTTCATTTCTTTCATTTCATTTCTTTCAGCATTCTGTAATAGTCCAAACAATTTTAACACTTCTTTTTAGTGGTATAGGCTTAAGCTCAAGAACTTGTACTTATACTTACTAGGCAACTTCTATACCATTTGAGCCATGTTCCCAGACCTTTAACTTTACCTCATTTTCCAGGTAGAGTCTTGCTTTTGTAGGGGTATGGTCTTTTGGACTGTGATTCTCCTGTTCCTGCTTTTTGCATAGCTGGGATTATAGGTGTGCACCACCATGCCCAGCTCCCTGATGCTATTTCTTTATAATATATTTTCATTGCCAAGATTCAAGTTAATTCTACTTTAATTACAATTTGAATTAATGCTTTCATTTTAGGGATATACTTTAGGCTTCTTGCTTAGGTTAGAAAGAACTCTTATCTTACCTTATGTATCTTAGTCATTATTATAATATATAGGTTATATTTCATACACAAAAATTTCATCATGGCTAATTCACTACAGTTGTAGTGAAAGACATGTAGAAAGACATTTGTTGTTTTCCCCAAATCTTGAATTATGCCTTACTTATACAACCCTACCCCTTCATTACAGAAAAATCATGTTCTGTCAGCTATGAAATCCTAAGGTTTTTGTTTTGTAAAATTACTCTGATTTTTATTCAGTTTTCATTCTATAAATTTGTTGAAGCTGGGTGCCGTGGCTCATGCCTGTAATTCTAGCTACTTGGGAGACTGAGATCTAAGGATCATGGTTTGAAGCCAGGCCTAATGAACAAATCTGAGAGACTCTTATCTAATTAACTAGCAAAATGGCAGAAGTGGAAGTATAACCCAACTAGTACAGTGTCTTCCTTGATTGGAAAAGCTAAGTGAGAGCAAAAAGCTCTGGGTTCAAGCCCCAGTACTGGCACACTCTTGGTTGATTTACAATAACTAGTTTCCATTTTATAAGCTGGCTGTTTATTTTACTGATAAAAATATGTAAGTCAATAACTTTTTAATAGTCAATTATTCCATTGTAGGAGTTAATGCCTTGGGACCCACCCTACTACAGTGGTGTGATTCGTGCAGAGAGGTAAGTCTTTTAGGAACTAGCTGGAAGAAAGAGGAGGAAAGCCAGGTGCTGGTGGCTCACACCTGTAATCCTATCTAATCAGGAGGCTGAGGATTTTGTTTTGAAGCCAGCAGGAAAATCTGTGGGACTCTTATCTCCAGTTAACCACCACCAAAAGAGCTGGAATTCGAGCTGTGGCTCAAAGTGGTAGAGTGCTAGCCTTGAACAAAAGTGCTTATAGACACCGTTCAAGCTCTGAGCTCAAGTCCCAGGACAGCCACTAAATGAATGAATGAATGAATGAATGAATGAATGGAGGAAGGAAGGAAGAAGAGTAATATTAACTGTGCCATAATGTCATTTGCTCAGGTGGCTAGACCATACACTTCCAGTAGTGCCATAGTGCAACCAAGTCTTTACCACTGGGACCTTGCGGACACTGTGCACATTCAAGCCATAGCAGTGTATCTTGAAATTTTTTTGAGTCAGCATCTCACTGTATAGTTCAGGTTGGCCTCAACTATGGTCCTCCTGACACTGCTTCCTGAGTGTTGGGATTACAGGTGTGTACCATTATGCCTGGTATACTAGGCAAGAGGGACCTTCAGTTTGAAGTTTGTATTTTTCTGATTAGAGGTGAAGATGTGTTCATTCTTTGCAATATCTGTGCTTTTGGAGGCTCTACTGTCCTCTGGTGTCCTTGTTTTTTCTCCTTGTTGCTTTAAATTCCCGAGAGAGTCCTTAGCTAGACCTAATGGCTATGGTTATGGCTGTTTGAGTTGTTTTCCCTAGGTTGTGTGGCTGTTCAGAATTTGGTTAGGTGTGGGGGAAGCAAATGTATGTTCTGAGTACAGTGGTCAGGTCTCAGTCTGTTAGTGGCCTCTACCCTGGGACTGCGGCCTTTATAAGCATTTCTTAGTCCCTCCCTCCTCCTTGTGGAGATCTGGGAAGGCTGGAGGATGCTTGCTCTGAGTATTTCCATTCCCCATTCCCCTGGTTCAGTCAGGTTTGGTAAAGTAATATTCTGTGTGTGTGTGTATGTACAGATACTTGGCTTGAACTTAGCACCTGTGCACTCTTGCTTGGCTTTTTCATTCAAGACTGGTGCTCTTTCACTTAGCCATATCTCTACTTCTGGATTTTTGCTCGTTAATTAGAGACAAGAATCTCACGTCTTTTCTGCCCTGGCTGGCTTTGAACTTTGATCCTCAGGTCTCAGCATTTTAGTAGCTAGGATTACAAGCATGAGCACCAGTATATAACTCCATCATTCTCTTATGGTAACTTCTTTCTTCCCTCTCAACACAACCGTCTATGATGCCCTGCCAGGTCCCTCCTCCCTGCATGCCCCAGCACTGTCTGTGAGCGAGTTGGCTGCTTCAGATTCTCCTGCATCCTTCACAGGAGCTGTGCTGAGATCAAGCCTGTCCTCCCTTTCTACCCATGTAGCTTGCTGGGATGGAGCAGTGAGCAGCGCTGTCAGCTCTAGGAAGATAATGGATCAGAGCTAGGCTGCATCTGTGAGCTTCTGTTACCCATCCCAAATTGATGTGAAATTTCTATTTACATGCAAAATCAGTCACTCACCTAGTAATAGAATGCAGTTTTTGTTATGTAGAGCAATAACAATATGTTTAGTTATTCTATGTTTTGTATATAAGTAGCAAAGTAGAGTACCTACAATTTTTCTAGAGCTGTTACTTTTGGCTCTGGTTATAAATTTTGGCCTGATTTAATGACTCAGATATGAATATATGAATTACAAATTTTAAATCTATTTTGATTTATATCAGAATGCATAAGGCACGAAAGAGTTACTTTTAGATGAAGGATAATTAAGATTATCAGTCTATAACTGGTTATCCTCAATTTGAAGATACATAGCTGTGAAACGTATACATTAAAAGCTGATTGTTAGTTGGGCCCCAGTGGCTCAGACTTGTGATCCTAGCTATTCAAGAAGCTGAAGATCTCGCTGGGCGCCTGTGGCCCTCGCCTGTAATCTTAGCTACGTAGGAGACTAAGATCTGAGGATTGTGGTTCAAAGCCAGCCCGGGCAAGAAAGTTTGTGAGACTCTTATCTCCAGTTAACCAACAGAAAATGGGAAATGGTACTGTGGTTTAAGTGGTAGAGCGCTAGTTTTGAGCTGAAGAGCTGAGGGACAGCACCCAAGCCCAGAGTTCAAGTCCCACAACCAACAAAATAAATAAATAAAAAGAAGCTGAGCTCTGAAGATCATAATTCAAAGCCAGCCTGGGCAGAAAAGTTTATGAGACTCTTATTTCCAGTTGACCATCAAAAAGCCAGAAATGGAGGTATTGCTTAAGTGGTTAAATATTAGCTTTGAGCAAAAAACCCAAGCAAGAGCTTGAGGCCTTGAGATAAGCCCCAGTACCAGCACCAAAAAAAAAAAAAAAAAAACCTGATTGTGCCTGGTGCTGGTGGCTCATGCTTGTAGTCCTAGCTACTCAGAAGGCTGAGATGTAAGGCTTGTGGTTTGAAGCCAGTCTGGGCAGAAAAGTCTCCATGAGACTCTTATCTCCAGTTAACCACTCAAAACCTGGAAGTGGCTGTGTGCCCCAAGTGGTAGATTGCTAGCCTTGAGCACAAAGAGGCTCAGGGATAGTGCCCTGAGTTCAAATTCCACAGCCAACAACAACAGCAACAAAAATCTGATTACTTATATTCTAGTAATTTTTTTCAGTAAACATTTCATCAGCTAAGAACTTTACAACTTGGGGTAGGGGAGGAGTGAGGGAGGTGGGGGAGGGAAAGGATAGTGGGAGAACAACAAAGGAGGGGGTAACTGCTCCACAAGAAATGTTCTCATTACCTTACTCATGCCTTACTCATGTAACTAACCCCTCTATACAGCATCTTTACAATAAAATAAATTAAAAGAAAATAACTTTAAATTTACTTAGCTTGCCTCAGAATTCTACTTTAACATTTATGTGTAATTCGCCCTTTTTTAAAAGAATATAACACATTTCATAAAGTAAAATTTACTATTATAACTGGAACTGTTCACATTCTCATGTAAGTCTGTGTAAAAGGTGTATCTTGTGCTGGTAATGTACACAGAAGGCCTGGTGAGATTAACTTGAGAGTAAACCTCAAGTGGGGAAGGGCTCCTGAATGACGGCTGCATCCAGCTGAACTGCTGTACTGTATTGCTTTTAGTGGCAACAGCAGTTCCATAGTCTTTCTAGAGAAAATGGAGTGTGACCATTCCTCAAACAAGAGGCTCACAGTCCTCTCTCAATGTCTTCTGGAGACTGGCTATAGATCCTGTGTGGACCCCCAAATCCGGAATGCTTGAGTCCCTCATGTGGAGTGGTGGAGCATTTGCAAAGAACCCATATGTGCACCTTCCCAAAGGCTCTAAATCATGTCTGCTTATAACACACAGTTCCATGTGATGCATTGTGTTGACCTTGCATTGCTTGGGAAATGCACGTGCTCAGTTCAGACATGATCCTTTTTCAGAATACTCTCCGTCCAGATTGTTTAATTTTTGGATGTGGACAGCCAACTATGGGCCTTTATGTTTTATATCCTTTTTTTCTTTTAGTGCGTGTTCAGGGCCTCACTCTCTTTCTTGAATTTTTTGCTCAAGGTTGGCATTTTGCCACATGAGCCTTAGCTGCACTTCCAGCTTCTTGGAGATAATTGTCTTAATTGGAGATAAGAGTCTCATGGACTTTCCTGCCTGGGCTGGCTTCAAACCACGATCCTTACTTCTCAGCCTCTTGAGTAGTTTGGATTATAGGCATGTGCCCCTGACACCTGGCTTCACATCCCTGCTTTTTAGCCACTCTAATCCTAAATTAAATGCAAAGTTAACTGATTTTGCCTTTGCCACTGAAATAATGCTATTGATCTCTGTCCTTCTCATAGGTACAATATTGAACCCAGTTTGTATTGCCCATTTTTCTCTCTGGGAGCATGCATGGAGGGCCTTAACATTTTGTTTAACAAATTGTTGGGCATTTCCTTGTATGCAGAGCAGCCTATGAAAGGAGAAGTGTGGTGTGAAGATGTCCGTAAGCTGGTAAGTACCCTGATCTGATGTCACATTGCCATGTTCCTTTGGTCACTGAGCCCGTGGTGGTAGTTTCTTAAAGTTGGTATTGCCCTGGCCAAGTGTCCCACTTGATTAAAAATCATACTTCTGATGGGCATTGGTGGCTCATGCCTGTAATTCTATTTAGGAGGCTAAGATCTGAGGATGGAGGTCCAAAGCCAGCCAAAGCAGTAAGGTCCATGAGGCTCTTATCTCCAGTTAACCACTAAAAAGCCAGAAATGGAGCTGTGGTTCAAGTGGTAGAATGCTAGCCTTGAGCAGAAATGTTCAGGGACAGCGCCCAAGGTCCTGAGTTCACATTCCAGGACACACACACACACACACACACACACACACACTCTCTCTCTCTCTCTCTCTCTCTCTCTCTCTCTCTCTCTCGCTC
>NW_012267815.1:11471-18722 GCF_000151885.1 Dipodomys ordii | reverse complement strand
TTTCTTTTTGCTTATGTGGTGCTGAGGAATCGAACCCAGGGCCTCGAGCATGCAAGGCAAGCACTCTACCACTGAGCCACCTTCCCAGCCCCAGATGAGTTATTTTTAATTGACTTGTTGTTTTAGTTGTTGCTGTAAAAGTAATGTACCAGGGAATTAGTTCCATAAGCAAGCTGAGTTATTTGTGCCTTACATTGCAGCAGTATAGCATGCACACTTTACTGTTTTCCCTTCCGTGAAGAAATACACAGGTGTGCAGCACCAGTGGCCGGTGTCTGCCACCTGAGCTTCCAACCCAGCCATCTTTGGATTCGGTGGCTGTCTTTCCTTTGCATGCTCCTGTGCTTGTGTTGCACAGAGATGTACTGTCTTCTATCCACACACTTTTATGCCTTAACCTGATGACAGATGTGTGCGCTTCATCGCAGGTGTGCATCTGGTTTATGTTTGCTCATGTGGGGTCCACAGTGATGTTAGTGACAGGTGAGCGCCGTCCTATTGCATTCCTCATTGGCAGCACATTTCCAGCTCTTGTGGCTTTGCATCAGCTGCTGCTTTGTGGGCCTGCCCTGCTTTCTCTGACTCCTTCTAGGGATTCTCAGTATTTGCCAAAAGATGTCTCCCTTACCTGTCCATACCCAGGCAGTTGGGGAGGTGGTACAATTTCCAGGGCTGGGAGCCATGAAGCAGAGCATTGCTGCCTGTGTTTCCTGGTGGTTCAGGTTCAAGGGCTGCTCAGCTCCTGAGATCTCAGCTGTGTTTTCCCTACCTGATGCCTGGGAATGGGGTGGCCACGGGAGCTGAGCCACTTCCTGTATCCTGTGTGGTTGACGGTTCTTGGTGGTGTTTGAGCAGTTGAGTAGACTGGCCCCTCATGTGAGAAAAAAGCACATTTGAGATCCAAATCCTGCGTTTAGAAAACAAATGGGAATGGTGATTGCTAGAATGAGAGCTCCACCCAACCCTCCATCCCGGGCACAGAGCAGGCCAAGGCGCACAGCCCTTTATCCTGGGCACACAGCCCTGTATCCTGGGCACACAGCCCTGTATCCTGGGCACACAGCCCTGTATCCTGGGCGCACAGCCCTGTATCCTGGGCAACAGCTCTGTATCCTGAGCACACAGCTCTGTGTCCTGGTGCACAGCCCTGTATCCTGGGCACACAGCCCTGTATCCTGGGCACACAGCCCTGTATCCTGGGCACACAGCCCTGTATCCTGGGCGCACAGCCCTGTATCCTGGGCACACAGCTCTGTATCCTGAGCACACAGCTCTGTGTCCTGGTGCACAGCCCTGTATCCTGGGCACACAGCCCTGTATCCTGGGCACACAGCTCTGTGTCCTGGTGCACAGCCCTGTATCCTGGGCACACAGCCCTGTATCCTGGGCACACAGCCCTGTATCCTGGGCGCACAGCCCTGTATCCTGGGGAGACAGCCCTGTATCCTGGGCAGACAGCCCTGTATCCTGGGGAGACAGCCCTGTATCCTGAGCACACAGCCCTGTATCCTGGGCACACAGCCCTGTATCCTGGGCACATAGCCCTGTATCCTGGGCACACAGCTCTGTATCCTGGGTGTACAGCCCTGTATCGGGGCGCACAGCAGGCCAGGACACACAGCCCTTTATCAGGGTGCACAGCCAGAGGCCCATATCTGGAAGGGAGCCTGAACTTCAGAGGGATGCAGAAGCCAGGGTGGTGATGGATCCCAAATGCCCCGGCGTACAGTAGGTGCCCCCCTTGTGTTTCAGGGTCGGGTGAACCAACTGCTTAAATCCAGAGGGGCTTGCCTCTCCCCGAAGACCTCACCTTTGCTAGAGGGCTGGAATATTGGTGAGGGCCCCGTTGCCAGGAGCCGTGGTTGACTACTTAGCATCTTGGTGAGGCTTCAGCACCTTCCTCTGTCTTGGTGAGGACTGGTTGCCACAGCAAGACACCACAAGCTGGGACCTAACTACAGGTTTAGTTCTCAGAACTTGGAAGCCGAAGTCCAAGCTAAGGGCAGCAGGGCCAGTTCTGCCAGTGGCACTGTGTCCCTGCTGGTGGAGGGCTGAGTGCTCTGCTACCTCGTCCTGTCTTACAAGGACACCTGCCGGTTGCGGTTGTGACTCCTTGACCTCCCTCCCCGGACCCCAGCCTGCATGACCTCCCACCCCGGACCTCCTCAGCCTCTAGGATGTAGTTTCCTTGAAGACTCCATCTCTAGTAAGGCCCTGGGTCAGGGCTTCAGCACAGGAGAGAAGGACACAGCCCAGCCCACTGCACACGGGGGTACGGGCCATGGTCCCCAAGATGGTGGCAGCAGGGAGGAAAGCAGATGCTTACCTGGGCCAAGATTGAGGAGAGTGGCTTTCAGTGGTTGGGCCCCTGTGACAAGGCCCTGGCAGTGCTGGGCCAGTGTGCCCCTCACCTGAGTCTCGGGGTGGAGGCCGCGCAGCGGCTGCCCTGCTACAGGTTGTGTGTGCGGGTCTGAGAACACCTGGCTGTGCTGGTACCCAGAGGCCCCAGGAGGGCGGGGCTTGGCATCACTAGCTCCATGGGGGCGGGCCCTGTGCAGGAGGGCGGGGCTTGGCATCACTAGCTCGATGGGGGCGGGCCCTGTGCAGGAGGGCGGGGGCTTTGGATGGGTTGAGAGAGAGGGTTAGATTCTGGGTCTCTGTCCGGGGACCCACCAGGCTACCACAGTGCCCGCCTGGGTTCCCACTGGCTGGAGGTTGGTTCGGGTGTCTTGTCTTTGCCTTGGCTGTGTCTGGAAACTGTCTGAGGCCCCCCATCTCCAGCGCCTGCTCCCACAGGAGCTGAGTAGGAGCAGACAGGAAATTCAAACCTGCCACCGAACCTGTTTATTTTAAATCGCCTAAATATACTCATGACACAGCAGTCATTTAGATGGCTTGTGATTAAGAGAAACTTGAGGGTTTAATTACTTTATAATAATTACTTGATAGTATTTGTATTATAAGACTGTGTTACGAACAAACACGGTCTTTCTGATAAGTGAGATAAAAGCAAATAGTTGATTTCTAGGCAGACATAGACTGCTACGCTTATAAGCATAGCACCAGAAATTTAACATCACACAAATCACTGTTTGGAAAACAAAAGAGGGCAAAAAGAAGAGCCATCTTCCTAAAATGTTGGCATTGCTGGAGGAACCTGGACTGCCCAGTGTGGCGAACCCACCTTCCACACACACACACACACACACACACACGGGCCACGTGCAAGTCTGCTATTTCGTGAAGCCCCTGCAGGCCTGTTCGTGGCACTCTGCACAGCCCCCACTGACCAGAGACTTGCAAGACGGCCGAGAAGTAGCCCAGCAGGAAAGCCACTGCCTCTGGAACTGTATTTTGAGTCATTGTGACTCTCTTCTGGAAGGCTTGAACCCATGGTGTCCCTCACACACGGGGAACAAGACCCTGACCCGGCCGGGGAAAGTTGCCCCTCCCCCAGCAGGCTGCCACATCCTGAAATCACCTGTCAAACAGGAGACACCATTTCCAGGCCTAAAAAATTGATTTTTATGGCTCTTCTTGTAATTCTCTTTCTGAATGAGGCACACGATATTGATGTGGGCCTACTTTTTAATCATAATAGCTACTGACAAGGTAATTAATTTTATTTTTTCCTGGTCCAAATGGCACTATATTGAAATTAAAAGTGAGTGTGCCGGGGCCGTGGGCCTGGCACTCAGGCGATTGCCTGGGCTGGTGACAGCCCCTTCATCTTGCTGCTTCTGTGCGACCTTCGGAGATGGTGTTGTTATTAATTGGCTCAGGCTATTATATCAGAAAGAGCAGCGCAGGGAACTGTGATAAAGTTTGGGTTTCTAACGATGGCCTTACAGGAACCCAGGCCTGATGGTGGGATTGTGCGTGCAGATCATCCGTGTGTGCACTTGTGTGTGCACAGAGGAGCCCTCACAAATCAGAAAACAGCTTTCTAGAGCACATGCAGTCAGTTTAATTCCTAAACTAGGTTTGTAATAAAGGAATTCACCTCAGAATGTACTTCCTGATGAATGCGCTGAGCGGGTGTTCCGAGCCCTGTGTTGGGTGCTTCGCAGGCCTTGCTTGCTCTGCCACCCCCAGTGAGGCGTGCTGAGCCGCGTCCTGCACCAGGGAAGAGCCAGAGGGCCTGGGCCCGTTCCTGCACAGTGCAGATCCCACCGCCCCACAGACTCTCCTGGTGCCCCGTGCACATCCTCCCTGGGAAGCTTGCACTAACGCAGAGGATGAGCCCTGCTCGGCCTTGCTTCCTGCTTCTCTGGCTCATGGGCATTGTCGATTCTCCAAGAAGGCTTCTGGGCAGCCTCTCAGCACCCGGAGCAGTCACTGGGGGCCAAGAACCCCCTTTCCCATCTCATGGTTCGGAGCCTTTAGTACATGCTACCGGGAGAGCTGTCTAAAACAAAGATTTAATCTACATGTGTTTGACACAGACAGGAGTTGCCAAGTACGTGCGCATCCTGCAAGCAGGGAAAGCTACATACTGTGACCAGGCACATGTGAGTCATGGGCGTAGCACGCCTGTGCGGGGCACTGCGTGCAAAGTGTGTTCTCATTTCTGCAGTCATGAAGGAAAAGTTTACATCAACCTTAGTATTTTTCAAGCTCAAGTGAAGCATAAGTACAAAAGGCAAATGAGCTAATTGTGATAGTACACACCAGTAATCCCAGAGCTTGGGAGACTTGAGGCCGGAGAGAATCAGCCTGGGCTGTATGCAAGACTGTCTGAAAAGCAAAACGCAAAGAGAGGAGTAAGCTTTTGTCTGTGAGTCCACACACATTTGTTGCTTCCTGTGCTGGACTGTTGAAGGAGCGTGAGTGCTCAAGGGCTTGCTGGTGAGGTGTTGACAGCGCACACGTGCAGCACACACATGCAGCACACATGTGCAGCACACACGTGCAGCACACACGTGCAGAGCAAGAGGTGCCAACCTCTCAAGGCTTTTTCTAGAAGTATGACGGTTTCTTCCAGTTTTTTCTACAGCCAGTAGAAGCTTGGGGTTTGCGTTCCTTTGCTTTTCTCTAAACACTAGAAGAAGAAGAGGAGGAGAAGGTTGAGCTCCCTGATGGTGGTCCTGTGGCACAGGTGGCACTGTCTGGTCCCCAGGCCCTAGGCCCACCTGCCATTCCACCTTCTTCCAGACCCTCCAGCACTTGCTGTGTGAGACTGTGAAGAGAGGTCTGCTCACGACACCCCTGTGCCCGGGTGCTTCTTCTACCGCCTGTGGCCTGGGGTGGCAGTGGCACGAGGAGTTGAGTGTTCGGACCTGGGGCTCTCGGCTGGCAGGCTGCACACCTCACAGGAGAAGAGCGCATGTGTCTCCCCTTCTCCCCCTGCGCCCCCACCCTCCACCACCTAGATTGCAGCACAGAGACCTCGGACCCCTATTTCATGACTGGGAAAACCAGGAAGCTGTGCATGGCTGGGCACCAGTGCTTATACCTGTAGTTTTAGCTATTTAGGAAGCTGAAACCTGGAAAATCGAGATTCAAAGACAACGTGAGCAGAAGAATCCGTGAAGTCCACTGAAGTGGAGATGTGGCTCAAGTAGTAGTAGGTCCCCAACCATGAGCCAAGTTAAGAGTGAGTGGCCCTGAGTTCAAGCCTCAGTGTCAGCACAAAAAGATTGAAGAATGATCTGCTGCCCCAAGAGCCTCTCTTAAATGCTTAAAGTTGAACGATACTCCAACTAAAAAGGAAGACAAAAGTTGTAGAACTTGGCCAGGTATTAATAATCAAGAGGAAAATAAGAGCAGAGACCGTTTTTAAAAGAATAGTCAACAGGTAAGGCTTCCTGTAAAAAGCCATATGAGAGAAAGGCAGACGGGATAGGTCAGATCTATAGTCTCAAATAGACCTGTGCAGACCCAGCGGGAGGTGGGCTAGGCATTAAGTGCAGGTGCCTTCAGCACCAGGCTTGGGGCCCCCATCCCAGAAGGTGAAGTATACCAGAAGAGCCGGCAGCTGTAAGAGGCCCCAGCGCAGCCCAGGGCAGAGAGCCAGGCCCACTGCAGGCACAGGGCTGGTGGGGGTTCTGTTCCCTGTTCAGGGGTGATTTAGTCGAGATGGTGGAGGACCCTGGGGTCAACGCTGTACGCCGGAGCTCTGCAGCCTTTCTGGCCAGCAGGCTACACAGCGCCCCCTGCCTCCCTCACTGGGGTACTGAATGGAGCAGAAAGCAGTCAGGGGCAGCAAGGCTGCTGCAGGGGGGACTGCTAGCACTCCAGTGACCTCGTCCTTCCCGCCCATGATGACAGGCGTGCCTGCAGAAGCTCCTCACACACCACACCGTGTAGGCTCCACACCAGGAGGGCTGCTCACTTCTCCCTCTAACAGGCCAGATGAAAAATCCGTGTCTCTGATTAGTCAGCCTCGTTCTCTAGCCTCCTCTGCTTCCAGAGCCCTGGCATCCTGAGTCTGGCTCCAGTGTCCACAGACAGCATCCTAGCAGTGGCTAGGGCCCCTGCTGGTACTCAGCTGTGCACAGAGCCGTGCACACCTGCTGGCACTGGCCTGTGCACAGAGCCATGCACACCTGCTGGCACTCACCTGTGCACAGAGCCATGCACTCCTGCTGGCACTCACCTGTGCACAGAGCCGTGCACACCTGCTGGCACTGACCTGTGCACAGAGCCGTGCACACCTGCTGGCACTGACCTGTGCACAGAGCCGTGCACACCTGCTGGCACTCACCTGTGCACAGAGCCGTGCACACCTGCTGGTACTCAGCTGTGCACAGAGCCGTGCACACCTGCTGGCACTGACCTGTGCACAGAGCCATGTAAACCTGCGGCACTCACCTGTGCACAGAGCCATGCACACCTGTGGCACTCACCTGTGCACAGAGCTCTGCACACCTACTGGTACCTGTGCACAGAGCCGTGCACACCTGCTGGCACTGACCTGTGCACAGAGCCATGCACACCTGCTGGCACTCACCTGTGCACAGAGCCGTGCACACCTGCTGGCACTCACTGTGCACAGAGCTGTGCACACCTGCTGGTACTCATCTGTGCACAGAGTCGTGCACACCTGCTGGCACTCACCTGTGCACAGAGCCGTGCACACCTGCTGGCACTCACCTGTGCACAGAGCTGTGCACACCTGCTGGTACTCACCTGTGAGCAGAGCCGTGCACACCTACTGGCACTCACCTGTGCACAGAGCCGTGCACACCTGCTGGCACTCACCTGTGCACAGAGCCGTGCACACCTGCTGGCACTCACCTGTGCACAGAG
>NW_012267815.1:10525-11421 GCF_000151885.1 Dipodomys ordii | reverse complement strand
AGAGGCTGTGTCTCAGCAGTGTGTCTGAGGTGAGAGGCTGTGTCTCAGCAGTGTGTCTGAGGTGAGAGGCTGTGTCTCAGCAGTGTGTATGAGGTCAGAGGCTGTGGCTGAGCAGTGTGTCTGAGGTGAGAGGCTGTGGCTGAGCAGTGTGTCTGAGGTGAGAGGCTGTGGCTGAGCAGTGTGTCTGAGGTGAGAGGCTGTATCTCAGCAGTGTGTCTGAGGTGAGAGGCTGTGGCTGAGCAGTGTGTCTGAGGTCAGAGGCTGTGTCTCAGCAGTGTGTCTGAGGTGAGAGGCCGTGGCTGAGCAGTGTGTCTGAGGTGAGAGGCTGTGGCTGAGCAGTGTGTCTGAGGTGAGAGGCTGTGTCTCAGCAGTGTGTCTGAGGTGAGAGGCTGTGGCTGAGCAGTGTGTCTGAGGTCAGAGGCTGTGTCTCAGCAGTGTGTCTGAGGTGAGAGGCTGTGGCTGAGCAGTGTGTCTGAGGTCAGAGGCTGTATCTCAGCAGTGTGTCTGAGGTGAGAGGCTGTGTCTCAGCAGTGTGTCTGAGGTGAGAGGCTGTGTCTCAGCAGTGTGTCTGAGGTCAGAGGCTGTGGCTGAGCAGTGTTTCTGAAGTCAGAGGCTGTATAGCTCAGCAGTGTGTCTGAGGTGAGAGGCTGTATCTCAGCAGTGTGTCTGAGGTGAGAGGCTGTGGCTGAGCAGTGTGTCTGAGGTGAGAGGCTGTGTCTCAGCAGTGTGTCTGAGGTGAGAGGCTGTGGCTCAACAGTGTGTCTGACGTGAGAGGCTGTATCTCAGCAGTGTGTCTGAGGTGAGAGGCTGTGGCTGAGCAGTGTGTCTGAGGTCAGAGGCTATGGCTCAGCAGTGTGTCTGAGGACAGAGGCTGTGTCTCAGCAGTGTGTCTGAGG
>NW_012267815.1:2471-3678 GCF_000151885.1 Dipodomys ordii | reverse complement strand
GGGTCCTGTGGAGGGACAGGTAGGGTCCTGTGGAGGGAGAGGCGGGGCCTGTGGAGGGAAGGAGGGAGGCAGGGCCTGTGGAGGGAGAGGCGGGGCCTGTGGAGGGAGGGGCGGGGCCTGTGGAGGGAGAGGCGGGGCCTGTGGAGGGAGAGGCGGGGCCTGTGGAGGGAGAGGCAGGGCCTGTGGAGGGAAGGAGGGAGGCAGGGCCTGTGGAGGGACAGGTGGGGACCTGTGGAGGGAGATTTGGCGGGGCCTGTGGCGGGAGGGAGGCAGAGCCTGTGGAGGGACAGGTGGGGACCTGTGGAGGGACAGGTGGGAACCTGTGGAGGGAGAGGCGGGGCCTGTGGAGGGACAGGTAGGGGCCTGTGGAAGGAGAGGCGGGGCCTGCAGAAGGAGGGGTGGGGCCTGTGGAGGGAGAGGTGGGGCCTGCGGAGGTAGGGGAGGGGCCTGCAGTGGGAGAGGCGGGGCCTGTGGAGGGAGAGGCGGGCCTGTGGAAGGAGGGGCGGGGCCTGCAGAAGGAGAGGCGGGGCCTGCAGAAGGAGAGGCGGGGCCTGTGGAGGGAGAGGTGGGGCCTGCGGAAGGAGAGACGGGGCCTGTGGAGGTAGGGGAGGGGCCTGCAGTGGGAGAGGCGGGGCCTGCACAGCTATGCATGGAAATGCTGCACACACTGATCTGACCCGTACGCTCAGCCACTTGGCTTCAGCTCCCCAGGGTCAGGCTTCTGCCCCAGAGGGCTCGTGGTGGGCAGCTTGGAGTGGGGGAGAGGAGGAGTGGGCACCGAGGGGCTGTGGCCTCAGGAGCCGCGCCCCCTGGTTTCGGGTCTGGAGCTGCCCAGCTGTCATCCGGAGCAGGACGGTGCCCTGTCTTGAGAACAGGTGTAAAGGGGTCACAGCCCTGTGCAGCCCAGCCTCATGCCTGGGGAGGGGGGACAAGCCCCAAGGACTTAAGTTTCCTTCCTTGGTAAATCATGAGCTCAGAAACCGCGGGGCCTACTCTGCCCACCGTCTGTCTGCTAGGGGCGCTTTCCTCCACTGGCCTGGGATATTTTGGGGGCAAGTATGCCTTCGCAATGTCAGAGTTCATGGAGAGACTCAGAAGCAATGGCAGTGGTGTTCATTTGCCACCAAGTACCACCTGCATCACGTGACAGCCCTAAACTAGTGGCAATACCTCTTCTCTTATTCAAATCTGAATTACTAATTTTTTT
>NW_012267815.1:0-337 GCF_000151885.1 Dipodomys ordii | reverse complement strand
CTGAGGTGAGAGGCTGTGTCTCAGCAGTGTGTCTGAGGTGAGAGGCTGTGTCTCAGCAGTGTGTCTGAGGTCAGAGACTGTGGCTGAGCAGTGTGTCTGAGGTGAGAGGCTGTGTCTCAGCAGTGTGTCTGAGGTCAGAGGCTGTGGCTGAGCAGTGTGTCTGAGGTCAGAGGCTGTGTCTCAGCAGTGTGTCTGAGGTGAGAGGCTGTGTCTCAGCAGTGTGTCTGAGGTCAGAGGCTGTGTCTCAGCAGTGTGTCTGAGGTCAGAGGCTGTGTCTCAGCAGTGTGTCTGAGGTGAGAGGCTGTGTCTCAGCAGTGTGTCTGAGGTGAGAGGCTGT
>NW_012267814.1:77090-78372 GCF_000151885.1 Dipodomys ordii | reverse complement strand
CTGTTCTCTTCTTTTTCAGTTTGACATAGAGGTGAAACTCAGGGCTTGAGATTTTTCACTGAAAATTTTTTACATCGTGGGGCTTGAACTCTTGGCCTGAACACTGTCCCTGAGCTCTATAGCTCCAGGCTAGCACTCTACCACTTGAGTTACAGAACCACTTCGTCAGTGAAATTTTTATTAAAGGCAAGTGTTCTGTCACACTGAACCACAATGCTGCTTCCATTTTTCTGTTGGTTAATTGGAGCTATAGCTTAACTTCTATGGGAACACCTATACCTGCTCACCCCTTTTTATTCTTCTATTTATTTTTAAATAGCTGTGCAATGGAATTGCAGTTTATGAATTAGTATAGGAATACAGTACATCATGATCTATGTCACCCACAGCCACATTCTCTCTCATCCCTCCCAAAATATCCCTTTCTTCCTTTATTTCTCTCATTTTGTAGGGTATACCTTGAATTGTTCATATCATTCTCTTCTCTCCCTTTTCCTTTTCATTCTGTTGCTTCTAACGTCTTAATAAGGACACATGAACAAAAGCAGTCACTGCACGACAGGAGTTGAGAGTTTTGTCACATGTTGTGAGAACATTTTACTGTGTATGTCAAGCTACTCTTATTATAATGAAATATTCCAGAAAGAAAGTGTATGCCAACCGAAATTGATTGTACTAATTCTGCTGGGATCTCCTGAAATATAAAATTATTAAAATACATGTATATATTTTCAGAAAGTGCTGCTTTTTTCTTTTATTTCTGGTCTCAGTAATGATCATTTGACAATTATTCAACATTACTCATGATATTACACATGACATCCACTGGAGTATAGTTTACTGCCAGCACTAACTGTACAGCTTGATTTTTGAGGACTAAGATGTACTTACTTGCAAACCATAGGAATATGATGCCCTAGCAGAGAGGAGCTAAAAATAGTATAAATAAAATAAAACTATAAGTGTAAAAGGACCTCTGCACTAGATGTGAGGGTCTAGGATCAAAACCAGAGAAACACCAGTCCCTCCTCTTTCTTAGGAGACCTGGTCTTACCTCCTCTGCTCATTGTGTCACTGGCTAAACCTCAGGTTTTTCTATTCATGGTAGGCAGCAGCACAACATGCAGTTAGCATGTACAGGGTGCCCTGGTGTCCCTGCCCACAAATGAGACTGCCAAAGAAGGTGTGGAACTTTAATTAAATTTTATGTATAACTTTCTAGTAAAGTGTCATGCCTTTTCTTCTAAACACAATTTGCTGACTGGGCCTAATCTTGCTCTGA
>NW_012267814.1:72162-74415 GCF_000151885.1 Dipodomys ordii | reverse complement strand
CCACTGGAATCTCTACTTCAGTGCAACCCATGACCCACCCATCTCTTTGATTAGGTTGTAAAGCAAGTTTGAGTAAGCAATGGGGGTGGGGCTCAAATCACTTGATGGATTGTGGGAAAGTTAGTTTTTCCCCTCCATTGCTCTCCTCTTCTCCTTCACTCCTCCTCTGTACTCCCTTCTCAAACCTTCCCCTCCCTTACATTCTCATACCTTCCACACTCTACTTTCCCGGCCCTTTTTCCTTTTCTTCCCTTATCTTCCCTTTGGTTTCTTTTGCTTTACATATCTTTGCTCTCCTTTGAATTTGTTTCTTTGATATTGTTCTGATACTTGGGCTTAAACTCAGGGCAGTGTGCTATACAGTAGATTTTCTCTCAAGTCTGGGGATTTTCCATTTGGGCCACACATTCACTTCTGTTTTTTTGCTCCTTAATTGGAGATAGAATATCAGGGACATTCTGCCTAGGCAAACTTTCAAACATAATCCTCACATCTCAGCATCCTGAGTAGCTAGGTTTACTGGGGTGAGATACAGGCATCTTTTTAAATTTTAACCAGAGGAAATAAGGCTAATAAGGCTTCCTGAGACCCACTGTGGTAGGTAGGGTTGATGGGGTCTGGGCTATATCCAGGAACTCTTTCTGTTGGGCCCCTATCCTTTCCCTTGGGACACTCTATACCATAATCTGTTAGCTGAATTGAGAATCAAGGTCTTGATGACTGCAGAGTGAGTGGAAACTGATCAGAAGTAGTGCCTGCTGAGAGAGATGGAATATGGGTGAAACAAAGGTTTCAGAGGTTTTGGGGGGCCCTGGATTCTGCAATGCTCACTTTGGAGGGCCTGGGCATGGGACCAGGCCTAGTCATTTGAGACTAGAGTAGTGGCATTGGGCCAGTTCAGAATGGGCCTGGTGAGAAGAAGCTTTGAGGACTCCAGTGATATTTGCAGGGAACCTTGAAGCATAAGCAAGGTTTTGTCAACAGAAGAGGGCAGTGTTGTTGTTAGTGAGAGTGTGGACAAGCCTAAAAAGGAACAGAAAGAATAAGGCTGGAGTTGGACTGCCATGAATGAGGGCAGGGAGAGAGGGCCCAGTAGGTAGGAACCACATGGCTCAAGCCTCCAGCCTTTCTCAAGATGACCCAGGGCCTAAGACATCAACATTCTGAGCTTCTGCCACCGTCCAGCAGCTCCAACACATGGCTTGATGAGGTCTTGAGGACAAAGGTCTCCTCAAGTTTGAGGTAATGACTCACTCAGGCCTTTAGAAAGAGTGAGGGCATTGTGGTGCTGGGAAGCTGTAATTAATATCCAGTTTCCTCCTGATATCAGCAAAGCACACCTCTGTTGCCCTATTTCTCTCCTACTAGGAATGGATATGATCCAATGCCCTATCAGAGTCAGGGAGCATCCACACATGGATAGGAGTTCTGAAACTGGAGGATGACACAGTTCATGTGTGTGTGGAATAGGCTACAAGACATTCTCCATCTGGTCCAGAGCTGGCCTTGCATTGTGGACCTGATGTCTGTGCCTTCCTCTCTCTGTAAAATCCACTGCATCCGTGGAGTGCTCATCACAGCAGGGGGAAGCAGATGTTACCAACCACACTTACAAGATACACACAATTTGAGGCCAGGATTTGAAACATTTCTTTTGCAAGTCTCTCTCAGGTGTGGATTACTGGTGAGTTAGGGGTGGGTGTGCTTATGTGCTTTCTTCCCTCACTCATTTGCCCCGGTTCTCTGAAGGATGGTGGAGTACTCCCTGGAGCATTAGAATACAGACATTTCACCCATCCCCTTGATGTGTGCCCATGTCCTCCTTCAAGCCATGTGCTCTGTGTCCAGTGAATTGACCCTCCTTCCCTGTACACCAATGCCTCCCATCCCCACCATTCCTAACCAGCTTCAGTGACAGACTGATAGGGCCAAGAGAAATATGGCTACACTCTGCTCAAAATTGTGGACCAACACAGGGACGTTAAATGATTGAGTTTGGTTCATGTAACACAGTTTCCTGAGAAAATTTCTTGGGTGTCACACTTTTCAAATGTAAAATAAACTTTAAGAATGACTCATGAGCTATTGATGTGGAGTGTGTATGTAGTGTAAATGCAGGAAGTGTAACATTGTTGAGGTAGTGAATCCAGACAAGAGCATGTGTGCCCACAGATGTATAATTTTTTTTGGATCTGGACATAGGGCCTTAACTCTGGGTGTGGGTGGTGTACCTCAGGTCTTCAGCTCAAGGCT
>NW_012267814.1:0-66481 GCF_000151885.1 Dipodomys ordii | reverse complement strand
AGAAAACCGGAAGTGGCGCTGTAGCTCAAGTGGTAGAGCGCTAGCCTTGAGCTGAAGAGCTGAGGGACAGTGCCCAGGCCCAGAGTTCAAGACCCCCAACCGACAAAAAAAAATCACTGCCAGCCCTCAATCCTGCCTTTAGAACTGATTCTGCCCTGTACTGTTTTCATTATATACTATTGCTTTCAGTCTTGTCAATACATTGGCAAGCTAGAGAGCTAGGCTATGCAAAACTTGCCAACTTATAGGAGTCGGTTGTGTGTGATTAATGGAAAATGCATTAGAGGCAGTTGTGAAGACTTACCTGGGGGTCAGTGGTTGCATTGTCTCTCAGCTTTTATCTGAAATGTGTTGGAGAAAAGTAAATGAAGATGTTCTTCGCAGTTCTAGTCAGATTCATCTGTCTGGCCCACCAACGGGTGTGGGTCAGGCCTCCGATTTTCATGAGTAAAGGGAAGGAGGCAGCAGAAAGGAGAAGGCTAAGAAGGGAGGAAGGAAACTGAGTTGTGTATCCTTGCTATCTGACCTTTCATCAATTATTGTAGCTGTCTGAGCTGGATACCCTGAGCTATATTACCTCAAATACGTCCCCTTCTGGCTTGTCAGGCTCTCCATCCCTCATGCTGCTTCCCTGTGCTTTTTCTATAGGAAAAGCATACTTTCCTCCCGGTAGGAATGGCAGTCTATTTTAAGACCCTGACCAGCACTGTCTTCCTTGGCTCACATTTCCATGCTAGTGATTGCCTGCTAAACCCAGCTTGTGGAGGGGGAGACAAGGCCTGGAAGCTCTGAGAAGTCTTTGAGGTGCTGTGGCTGCCTGGGATTACAGTCTCTGACTTAGCTCAGTCCATCCAAAAAGCTGGGATGGGCAAGGATAGGGACCACATGGAGGTGAGGAAAGGTTCTCTGGTCACAGGGACAGTGACAAGGCTGGCATTGTTGTCTGGAAGCCTTAGCTGTGTTCCAGAAATGGCAGATTGCTCTAGCTCTCTGGGAGAGGTTCCAGACCTAAGTACAGCACTACACATGACACATTTTAAAACATTTTCTTTTGCTAAGGAAAGATATGCATCTCAGGATGGGCCCTCAGTTGTCTACTTTAAGGGAGATTTGTCAGTATGTCTTGACAGTGTTCATGAGCAAAATGTTAAGGGAGAGCATAGTCATTCCCCAGGTAGGGACACATGTGTGTTTGGCCTTACAGATGCCTTCTCAAGATTGTTCCTCAGCTGTCTGCTTTTTTTCAAACGAATGAGAGAATAAAGGAACGATGGAACAAAGGGAGGGAGGGAGGGAGGAATGAAGAAATTAAGGAAGGAAGGAAGGAAGGGAAGGAGGGAAAGAGAGAGGCAGGGAGGGAGGGAAGGAGGAAGGGAGCGAGGGAGGGAAGGATGAACATTGAACCCCTGAGTGAATGTAATGTAGTGTGATGAATGAATAAGTCACTGAAGATTGCAATGAGTGAGCGAATGAGGGAGTGTAGGGGATTGTTAGTAGAAGACTACATGAGGAATGAATGAGATAGGGAATGAGTAAATTCTTTTCTATGCAGAAGACAAGGTGATGCAGCTCTTCCTTCCCTAGTGATGAGGTTGCTAGGCTCACCTTAAGTCATTTTGCCTAATTACATACCATTTTTATACTGTACTTTTATATTAACATTTGTTATATAAAAGTTTCTCAATTATTCAACTTCTTGTTCTCCTTTCCTATTACTCATTCTTTGAAAACATGTTGTATTATTATAAATGTGCTATAAGTCAGGTATTGAGTACATTTCTTTTGGGACAATGTCACTCCTTCCCTTGTTCTCTCCCAGTGTTTCCCTCCCACTCCAACCCTTAGTTCATATAGTTCACTTGAAGCATAGTGTCCACTGAGTACTACTGCTGCATTTGTTCATTATTGGTCCTTCTATTTCTCTACCTCCCATTACACTCACAATTGCCTACAATGAAAATCAGGAAAAAGATAGAAAAACAACATCAGCAAAAAGGAACAAACATCTTGTTTTCATTGCCATGAGCTCATTTTGTTATTTTAAATGAGTTTTTTTATTGTGAAAATATTGTACAGAGGGGTTACAGTTACATGAGCAAGCAATGAGTATGTTTCTTATCAAGCATTGTTGACTCCTGCTTTGTTTTTCCCCTACCATCCCTTCCCACCCACCTCCTCAACTGCACTGTCCCCTCCCCAAGCCTAACTTGTAAAGTTCATTTTTCAACGTAGTGTCTTGTACATCTCATTGTTGTAATGGGTCCACCTGTATCGCTATTTAAGCAATTTGTTTTTTCCCTTCTCCTCTCAAATTATACCAACATCAAATACAGTGAAAACAAGTTTATACCATGGAGGAGGGACATAAAAAGCAACCAAGAAATCACATGGTACCTTATAAGTATGTTACAAACATTAGAAAGAAAGAAAAAAACACTTGTTTCCTTATCTTGGATTCATTTCCCTTACCATCATCATATCTGACCTTTTCTGCTTGTCCCAGTCATATACCAGTTATTGCAAATACGGGAAACCATGGAACCTATGTTTTCTTGTGCCTGGCTTACTTCACTTAATATAATTATTTTCCAAGTCTTTCTATTTCCTAACAAATGGGGCGATGTCATTCTTTCTGATGGAGGCATAGAATTCTTCACTAGCCATTCAACAGACTAGGGTCTGATAGCTAAAATATACTTGGAAGTCAAAAAATTAAATCCCCCAACAACAAGTCCTCAAAGAAACAACTGCCCAATGAATAAGTGGGCTAAAGATTTAAAGAGAAACTTTTCTGAAGAGGAAATAAGAATTGCCAATAAACACATGAAGAAATGCTCAACCTCTCTAGCCATAATACAAATGCAAATCAAAACAACATTGAGATTCTACCTCTCCCCAGTTAGAATGGCTATAATCAAGAACTGTATTAACAACAGATGCTGGAAGGGATGTGGCTAGAAGGGAACCCTACTGCATTTCTGGTGGAAGTGTAAACTTGTTCAACACTTTGGAAAGTAGTATGGAGGTTCCTCAAAAGACTCCTATGACCCAGCAATCCCACTTTTGGCCTTTACCCAAATGATCACAAACAAGACCATACTCAAGCTACCAGCACACCTATGTTTATCGCAGCATTATTTACTATAGCTAAGATATGGAACCAACGCAGATGCCCCTAAGTAGATGAATGGATCAAGAAAATGTGAAATATATATGTATATGAATTCCATGAATTCATTTTCACAAATATCATTTTGTATGATCAGATGCACATAGTCATTGTACCTGATACTTCTCAGGTTTATCCTATTTCCTTAACTCTCTTTTACAGGATGTTGTTTCTTTTGCCATTATAGACTAAAATTTAGTCTACTCCTCCTTGCCTATTTTCATAAGTAAGGATTGCCCTCTCCTGGGGATTTCTGACCATTACCCATTTAACCTGTCTTTTCCCTTTACAAAGAACTTGTATGTTGCCTGATTTTCTTCTTCTTTTTTTTAATTGTAAAATTACCGTACAGAGGGGTTACAAGTGTATGGGCAAGATAATGAGTACATTTCTTATCAAGCGCTGTTGCCTGATTTTCAAAGGATTGTTTCAAGAACTTCCTTATAAGGTAGTGTCAAGGTTTCATAGGGACAAAAGTATCCAAGCCCCTTTAGAACTCAACTCAATGGGAGCCTCTTTGCCAGGACCAACAGACAACCAATAATCTAAGCTCAATTCCCTGGTGTTAACCCATGTTAAACAGTATAGTATTTGCAGACGAAGGAGCTTGATTTGAAAATACAAACAACATAACAATATTAGCATGAAGCCATTGCTCCATACCAAGAGTAGCCAGAATGGTCTAGGCAAATCACATTGCCTGGTCATCTCCCTGTGTACATTGCTGACCAATCATCTAGGTGCCCCACAGCCTGGGCCATTTATTACCCAGAATGGTATACCCAGGATGATGTTTTGCACTGCAGCATGCAAACAGGGCTGGTCATTCTGTCTGGAGCAGGTGCTACTGACCCCACCCCTGGGACTTTCCAGTAACCAGGATAGTATATATAGCTAGGCCGTGAGATTGGCTTCACTATGTTTATAAGACCGGCCAATGAGGCAGCGCCTAGGCCCCATGGACCAACAAATCCCAATACAATATCTCCAGGCCACGAGGAAGGGATCACTGTGTGTGTACAAAACTGTCCAATCAGAGAGGAGCTCCCATGCTGGAATTCGTGGATACCCCAGGCAGTTGTCCACCAGATGACTGATCGTACTGCAGGTACAGGCTTCCTGGAACCGGCTGCCTGCCGGCTACTGGCAAAGTGCTCAGGAAGCTGCTACGGACTTTCCTGGATCCAGTTCCAGGAAGTCAAGGACCTCAGGGTATCCGGGTGGTACACGTGTTCCCCATTGCTCAGCAGGGTCCCATATGCTTCATGAGTTCTCTCACACTGCATTGTGGAAGGGGTCAGCGAGGGGATGTGGGGTCAGCACTTTAGTGATCGGGAGTGGGTTAATGGGGGGGTCCTGGTTGACGTGAGAAACAATATCCCTGCACACTGCTTAGGCTGGGGCTGATCGGGGACATTGAGGTTGGCCAGAGGAGGCCTGGTTCCAGTCAGAAGGTCTTCAGGTTCTGTGAAGGTCATGTGGGCACAGTTCAGTCAGTGGCACTGGGGTTGGAAGTTTCCATGTTTGCCAATTCGGGCACTGCATGGCAGGAGACACTTGGGTAACCTGAGATTCCCCTGGAGCATCACGATGTCCAGTATCCTGTGTTCAGGATTGAGTGTGTAGCACATGTTCACATGCAACATTTCTCCCTGAGTGTGACTGAGAGTGGCTCTGTTTTAACAAGAGATTCAGTAGGTCCTCTCTTTGGTGTGTCTATACATCTGCCCTGTGTCCCCAGGATAAAAGGAGCAATGCATAACTTTGTTCCAGAGGAAGGAGAGGGCAAGCATCCTGACAGTAGGCAGGCAGATGGACTTACCTTGATGCAAGCTGGACAAGGACAATCTTCATTCAGATATAAGGAAGGAAAGACCCACGGATACATGCTGTTCTACTCCTGATGGCTTGGGAAGCCCTTATTTTTTTCTTTCTCTTTCTTTTCCTTTTATTTTTTTGGGGGGTGGGGAGTGGCAAGAGCAGCGGGGGGTTGGAAATGTGGCTGAAAATCAGGGCCTGAGATTCGTCACTCAATTTTTGACATAAGGCTAACATGCTGTCACTTTGAGCCATCAAGGTATTTCCAGTTTTCTGCAGTTCATTGGAGATAAAAGTTTCATGGACTTATTTCAAAAAAGAAACTTCACAACTTGGGGGGGGGTATGGGAAGGGCTAGGAAGGGGAAACAAAGGAGGAGGAAACAATACGTGATAAGGAATGTACTCATTACCTTATTCAATTAATTGTAACCCCTCTGTATGGTATTAAAAAAATGTCTCATGTATTTTCCTGCCCAGGATGGCTTGTTAATGCTATACACAGATATTAGCCTCTGATAAGTTTGGATTACAGACCTGAGACACTGGTGCCTAGCTGACAAATCTTTCTTAATACAATAAATAGGAAAAGACTGGAATTAATTTCTTCCCACTATACTAGAGATGCAATCTTAGCACATAGATGTTATGAAAGTTTTGTTTTGGAAAGAAAATAAACCAAGCACCACCAGGTAAGTGAGTACCTGTGCAGTGTTTGCGTGGTTTATCTTGTCTTCTTTGAGAACACCTATACCTGCTCAATTCTTCTTATTATTATATTTATCTTCAAGTAGTTGTGCAATAAAGTTGCAATTTGTGAAACAGTATATGAATACAACGTACCGTGAGCAATGTCACACCAACATTCTCACACATCCCTCTCCAAATATGCTTTTCTCTCCTTATATTTCCTCATTTTGAAGGATAAGCATTGAATTTTTTATTTCTTTCTCCTCCTCCCTTTCCTCCTCATTCTGTTGCTGCTAAGGTCTTGATAAGGACATATGAACAACAGCAGTCACTGCAGTACAGGACTTGAGACTTTTGTCACATGTTTTAAGAACAATTATTTTCTGTATATGTCAAGCTACTTCTGTGATAATGAAATATTCCAGAAAGGAATTGTATATCCACAAGAAATGATTTGTACTACTCTTGCTGGGATTTCCTAAAATATTAAATTAAGAATATACATGTACATATTTTAAGAAAGTGTTGTATTGCTTTTGTTTCTTTTTTATTGTGAAAATAATGTAGTGAGGGGTTACAATTGCATGGGCAAGATAATGAGTACATTTCTTCTCACGCGTTGTAGATTCCTCCTTTGTTTCCCCTTCACATCCCTTCCCATCCTCCCCTTGCCACCAAAAACCCTCCTCTGCACCCCCCAAAGTTGTAAAGTTCATTTTCAACATAACGATTTGTATGTCTCATTGTTGCAATGGGTCCACCTGTATCCCTATTTAAACAATTCGTTTTTTTCCCTTCCCCTCCACAGATTATACCGACATCAAATACAGTGAAAGCAAGGGTTATACCATAGGGGAGGGACATACAAAGCAACAAAGAAATAATCTTATAAATGTGTTAGAAACAATCACCTGAAAGATAAAAAAAACATTTGAATACATATCTTAGGGTTCATTTTCCTAACATCAACTTATCTGACCTTTCTGCTTGACTCAGACATATACTAGATATTGCAAATAAGGGAAACCATGGGACCTATGTTTCTTTGGGCCTGGCATACTTCACTTAATATAATTTTTTCCAAGTCTTTCCATTTCGGAACAAATGGGGCAATGTCATTCTTTCTGATGGAGGCATAGAATTCCATTGTGTATATATACCACATTTTCTTGATCCATTCATCTATTGAGGGGCATCTGGGTTGGTTCCAGATCTTACCTATGGTAAATTTTGCTGCAGTAAACATAGTCGTGCTGGTAGCTTTAGTGTGGTCTTGTTGGTGAACATTTGGGTAAATGCCCAAATGTGGGATTTCTAGGTCATAGGGGAGCTCTATGTTGAGTCCTTTGAGTAATCTACATACTGCTTTCCAAAGTGGTTGAACAAGTTTACACTCCTACTAACAATGCAGTAAGGTTCCCTTCTGTCCACATCCCCTCCAGCATCTGTTGTTAGTAGAGTTCTTGATTATAGCCATTCCAACTGGAGTGAAGTGGTATCTCAATGTTGTTTTGATTTGCATTTCTTTTATGGCTAAGGAGGTTTAGCATTTCTTCATGTGTCTATTGGCCACCCTTCTTTCCTCTTCAGAGAAGTTTCTCTTTAAGTCTTTAGCCCACTTATTTATTGGGCAGTTGTTCCTTTGAAGATTTGTTTTGGGGGGATTTACTTTCTTGAGTTCCAGGTATATTTTAGATATGAGACCCTTGTCTGTTGTATGGCTAGTGAAGGTCTTCTCCCAATCCATGGGTTGTCTATTGATCTTGCTAGCTATGACCTTTCCCATGCAGAAGCTCTGCAATTTCATGCAATCTCATTTGTCCAACCTTTCTTTGATTGGTTGTGTTTCTCGGTCTCTATGAAGAAAATTTCAGCCTGTGCCAAGGAGACCTAGGGTTTCTCCTATTCCATCCTGTAATATTTTCAGAGTGTCTGCTTAGACTCTGAGGTCTTTGATCCAGTTGGAGTTGATTCTGGTCCAGGGTGATATATAAGGATCTAGCTTTAGTTTTCTACAAGTAGTTAACCAATTTTGCCAGCACCATTTACTGAAGAGGCTGCCTTCCTTCCACTCTATTTTTTTTAGCTCCCTTATCAAAGATTAGATGGCTATAGGTCTGTAGGTTCATTTCTGGGTTTTCAATTCTATTCCAATGGTCCTGAGGTCTGTTCTTGTGCCAGTACCAAGCTATATCGATTACTATGGCTTTGTAGTAGAGTTCGAAATCTGGTAGTGATATTCCTCCAGCACTGTTCTTTCTGTTGAGGATCATTTTGGCTATTCGGGTCTTTTATTGTTCCATATGAATTTTTGGATTGCCTCTTCTATATCCTTGAAGAATGAGGTTGTAATATTGATAGGTATCACATTGAATTTGTAGATAGCCTTGTGAAGTATTGCCATTTTCACGATGTTGATCTTTCCAATCCAGGAACATGGGAGTTTTTGCCACTTTTTATATTCTGTTTTGATTAGGAAATATTTTTCTTTTTAGGTAAGGCATTAATTTTTTTCCATCTGCTTTCTGGGAAAAGGGAACCAACAGAGACACTGAGAAATAAATCCATTCGTCATAAACCTCTACCTTGGCAATTTTCTTCTGTTATGCTGTAAGCATGAACATGAACCAGACCTTCTCAGTAGTCTGAAGAGTAAAAGCATTTCATCTTTTCAGAACTGAGCTAGGACTCACATCTGCCAACCTGGCTTTGTGCCATTTGGGGGAGGTGAACACTGATAGACTTTCCTATGTCTTGGTCTCCTGTTTCAAGAAACGTCATTGGGTTGTGATGAGAATTGGCACAGATAATAATACATAGCGACCTTTGTTTGTTCCCTATGAAGATGGTGATGATGACGATGATGATAGTGATGATGGTGATGAGGATGATGATGATGGTAATATTAATGGTGCTGGTAAGGCTGATGCAGATGGAGGTAGGGATGATTGATGATGGTGGTGATGCTGTCATTCAAGTGGAGATAGTGAAGATGTTCATGATGGTGCTGACAGCACAGAGCAGTCTGGGGATACACAGCTGGCCCTATGTATGCTCAGTTTCATGCCTTAGTGGGTTCATATCTCTTCTCCTGCATAGCACATTGCTTCTTTGAAGGGTTGCTATGGAGCAAGCAGGAGAGTGAAGTTTGAAGCGCCAGAACCAAGGGCTCCAAGTGTTGGTGGAGTCAGGAATGGGTCTATGTGTTCTTAAGAAAGTGGCCACTGCCACTGCCCAGTCAAGGATCGAGTAGTTGGTTCCACCACCAGACTGGCCTTTGGGGAAAGAGATTTAGGGTTAGATTTGGCAGCAGCGCAAAGGAGGAATCTCCAGGGATGTGACAAGATCTCATACTTAGGCTGAATGGACATGGTTTATATGTGCCAGAGCTGGTTTCTGTCATCTCAGTGAAGCTCAATCTGTGGGCAGAATAGAACCACAATCGAGGTGCCAGTCAGTCCCTAAGGGCTTCTAGCCATGGGTTGAGAGACAGGAGGACCAGGAAGTGAATATAATCAGGAATGAGGATGTTTGGGGCTGGATGTAGATTTTGCTATGGAGAGTGGGTGGGATGGTGGCTTTGATGGTCATGTTTTCTTGCAATGGAGGGTAGGGATACAAAAAGAGATGAAAAAAGCACTGCAATAGGTGTATATTGGGGAAAGAGAGGTTAAGAGTGTGTCTACAAGGACAGTGAGCTAGTGCTGTGTGATTTCCCAGAAGCTAGCACCTCTTCCTATAGTGCAACTCAGGAAGGTTTTTGGCAGTGCTTGGGTATGCCTGACAAAAGGTGATCTGCCACTAGCTCCTTTTACTTCCAGATGGACAGATCTCTCATGGCTGAGTGAGGTCATCTCCCCAGGATTCTCCTACACTGCACTTTCCTCCTCTCACGAAGTGGTGAGAAGGATAATGCACTATGAACTACACCTTGCCTGACATACTTGTCTGCATTTATCCTATTTTATCTTCTGAGCTTCCAGGAGTCATTGCCAAACTCTCTCATGTCACAATTCCCTGCCTAGGGCTCGACCACACAGGCCTCATTTCTGTTCCGTGATAACACTGGACTGGATCCACCTCCTGAAGTTTGCACATGCTTTTCCTCATCCTGAGTGTCTTTCCCACAGGTTATATGCAGTTCTGTGTTCTAATACTTCTTGTATTGGTAAATATTAGTGGTGCAAGTGGGTTTCCATGTGTCCTTTGCTTATATGCATGCAGTGTACTCCATTAACCTCATCTGCTCTTGTCACACTCCCTTATTCCCTCTCTCTTCATAAAAGAATGCCAACAATTTCATTGTTCTATTTGTACACAGCCATATAATTTACTGCAGCCAAAGTCACCCTCATTCACTCTCTCCATTCACACCCCCTCCTGTACTGCAGTGACTGCTGTTGGACACATGTTATTAAGACCCAATACACACAGTCAGAGTAGAAGAGCAAACCTTTTCATCTGGAGCCAGTTTCATCCAGCAGGCCCTATACTCCATAGGCAGGTCAAATCAGGAGGTTTTGCTCATCAGAGCCCTGATTCTAAGATAGGCTGTGTTCTTTACCAAAATGCCATTTTGCCACACACTTTTCCACAGATGCCGTATATTACCAGGTCCTACTTTCTGCAGTCCTGCGTCTATTCCAGGTGGCATCCTCAAGAGCCATGCCACTCAGAAAAGGTCAGCCTTCTGCTGCCTCCCTTTGTATCTGGACAACTGCTCATAGTATTCCTTTCCCCCTTGGATTGGTCTTATAAAGGCTTTTCTTCTAGAGCAGCTCTCTTTATCCTGAGGTCCTGCACCTGACTTTTTAGCACGATCTTGCCATTTAGAGGAGCTCTTCCTCACCATCCTCTCTTGGCATGTTTCTTTCCTTGGTTAAGTGTTTTCTCTCCCCTTCCCTAGGTTTCCTGGGCTCCTCTCCCAACCCCAACTTGATATTCTGCCTTGAGGGCTCCCATGGGTCTTTTGGCCTGGGCTCAATTGCTACTCCTAGTCCTGCTAGTGTTAGGTGAACATTGCTCCCTCACCCTCATCTTCAGAGAGCATGTATAGGGAATGGATCTCACCCTCTTTTCATCTGAACTATGTCTTCTGTGATCATCATCTACAACACCTAAAGTGTCCACAACCTACTGCACTGTATTGAATAGGATGCCTGCTGCATCATTACCTGCAGGTCACCAAAACTTCTGTAAGCCTGGAACCATTTGACAGCAATTTCAAAGTCTTTTCTCCCCATTGCCCAGTCTTCTCCCACTGTTGGTCATTAATTCCTGTTTCTTCTCTCTCAAAAATTCTACTTTTGCCCCTGAGTTATGATTTATATTTTTCTAGCTTGTCTCTTCAGTTTGGATTGTTTAAGCATTCATATTTAAATGTTGGTTTTCTTTGGCTTACATAGAACTGTTTTAACTTGTTTTACTCAATAAAGGCTGGTAAATGCTAATTCTACCCTCTTTACATGGACCTACATCTCAACACTTTTCACTATAGCAAAAGTAGCAATTCCTTGCCGTATTTGAAGCACTTAAATAAGGTAGGTGTATCCAGGTGTGGTGATACAGACCTGTATTCCCAGCAATGGATGGGATAAGGTAGGAGAAGTGTGCATTTAAGAGCAGTCTGGACTATGTAGTGTATCAATCTCCAAAAACACTAAATAAAATACAAAATAAGAGAATGAAGGGTCCATGCTAACTGCTATTTTTAAAGTGAAATAGATTAAGATAATATTATGTCAACCATTTAATGTCTCTTAAATGGGCTTTTTTTTCCAGGAAGATTGCAGTTATACCTGCTTAGCCAAAGCAACTTTTAACTTAGTTGAGTGGCGTTCACATGCTTTAACACAAGTGGATGAAGAAAAGGGGGCAGAGTGTGATGCGGATATCTAGAGTCTCCAAAGAGTAGGGCATGTTCAAGCATGGCTTGCTTGTCTGGGAAGAACACCCAAAATCAAGGAAGGAAGAACAGAAATGAAAGGAGCCTCAGGGCAGAAGCCTCATTTGCCAGAGGTAAAAAGTCTGATTGCTGATCACAGGAGCTCCAGATGTCAGGGTTAATGATTGACATGGGGTATAATCATATATTAACTGGAAAGCCATTAATAGAAAATTACATTAAAAGGGGGAATTGTGACCTATTCTATGAGGAGCTATGTGAGGCTGAGTGTGTATGTGTGTTCCTATTGTATTAGGTGATTTGCAGGATGAACAAGGGTATAAACTGTCCTAGGGACAGGCTTCATTCTGGGTTTTTGAATCAACTGGGGATACATGCTATACTTTTTTTGCATATTCTCTTCTCCCCTCCTTTTAATGGAATTCTGGCAATGTTTCCTCTTGAAGTTTCTAAGAACCCTGTTGGAATGTATGTATATCTCTGGCATTGGCCCAGTTACCAGAAAGGTACGAAGGTAACTATCATTCTAAGCTGTCACCTTAACCACAATTCTTTGCCTTACTAGAGAAATTGAAGCAAGATGATAAGCATTATAAAAATGATAGACAAGTTTCTCACCATAGTCAGTAATTGTTGTAGACTGTACAATGATACATATATGCCTATACATTATATACCATAGACATGTTTTTCTATATGTAATATGCCAATACTACAATGCATTATGTATGTTATATATATCATAGACATTTATGTATGAATAATTTTATCCATTCATGTGCTATTGGACAACTTGTTTAATGCTATCACTTGGGTCCCATGAATACTGCTCAAGAAACATGGTGTCTTCCTGGTATGATGTTATATCTCCTTTGCAAACATGTGCAACTGTGATATGATGAGGTCATAGGGAAAGTGCATTTTAAGTCTTTGAGAACCTCTATGTTGATTTTCATAGTGGTGAACTAGTTCCCATGCCCACCAGCAACTGGAGACTTTCTGCACTGCACATTTCTCCCACACATCCTCCCCAGTGCAGTTTCTCGTTTTTCTTTTGATGACTGCCACTGAGTTTGAGGTGAAATTGGCAACTTTGCCAAATCTTGTTCTCCACTGCCATGCATGGAGTTCCTCCACATATCTTAATGGTCACACTATCCTGGCAGGCCCTGATTAGCAGCACCGACACATAATGGGAGGTCTTAGTTTCAGTTTCTTACCAACCAGTGTCATGGGATCTTGACATCCTGAGTATTCTGTCAGGCCAGGTTGTCTCCACAGCTGTGCATTTGTAAATGACCCTGATCTGGGACTACTTCATCCATGCAAGATATGATCCCATTATAATGGCAACTCAACAATGACATGTTTTGAGGAGCAGTTCATCTGGGTCCTAACATAATATCTGACTCTGTACTCCACCTGCAAACTCTGTCTCAGCACCTGGGGAGCATTACTTTTCCCTAATGGCCACAGCAGTTCATGTGGGTCCCATCCTGATGTTTGCTGCACTTGGGCAACATTGCCAGGCATCTTTCTCCATAAGCAGTGCATTAGGTACTACCCTTATGTCTGGGGCAGGTCACTCAGGCAGGCTTGAATCTCTCCCTATAAGACACTTTTCTAGGCCCTATTCTCTGGTGCAATCATTGTACCTTTGTCATGTCCTGATGTTTGGGCCCACATTACACCATTACATACACCTGGAAATCCCAGAACTGGGCAACTTCACTGGGCACTGCTCTCCATACCAGTGCATCAATGTCAAACCCTGATCTTAGGGGACCCAACACCCAGACATGCCCTGATCACAAACACTGCCACATCATGGCAAGTGCTCATCTCCAAATTCTTTATCGACCAGATATTGGTGACTGGACCACTCTCCCAGGAAATTTTCTCCAGAGCAGTCTGAGTCTGGTGCTGATTTCCAGGGACATATCAAAAGTGCGGGCCAAGATCCCCACAACCAGGCCACTCAACCAGGCCATATTCTGCAGAGCAATTTATCTGGATCCCAACATGATGTATATTACTTACTACACATCGATGCCCACACATCTCCAAGTATGGAACATCTCAGGGGCCTAAGCAACCAGACATGCCCTTATCAACCACTCTACAACACCCAGACCACTCCTGAGGTCCAGTTTCTTTTCATCCAGTAGCACCAGATCTTGGAAAATTGGTCATTACGCCAGGCCAAGATTTACATAGATAGGTCATACAGGAAGACACTGATTGCCCCCATTGCTTCCATTTGGCTGATTCTGACTCCCATGGCCCTGCCACATTTGCAGAGTTAGATCTTTTCAACCAGCCATTAACCATGTCTAATTTATGTGACTAGCCGTTTATGTGACTGTGCAACCAGGCAAACCAAGATGTCTCCAACCTTGTGGTCAGGGGTTGCATCCTCTTGCTTCTATAGATTAGCCATCCAGGAAGACCCTGATTTTAATCATTGCCCTTTGGGCAGATTTTCAGTCAAGCTATGCAGGCAGTACTTGATACCAAGACAGTGCTGCCTGCGCAGGGATAAATGTCTGCAACTTGGCCACTTTGCCTGGACATGTTCTCCCCAGATACACGTTCTTCCTCAAGATACAGCTCTGATCTCCATTCCAGGACATCCAGAAATTTCCTGATTGTAGCTGTTGCCACATCTGTGCAGGTTTGACCTTCACTGTCCCATTTCCTAGTTAGGCCTAAATCCTGTAATCAGGGCAGTCAACAAGGTCTTATTCACTACAGCAGTGCAGCTGTTTCCTAATCTTATCTCTTCAGCAGCAACTTCCAGGCAGGCATATATCTTTAGAACTGGTCCACTTTCTTAGGTTCCTCTCTCCATAACAGGGCATCAGAGTTCACCTGTGATTTCCATGCTGCATTACTCTATGTGGCCATAACTGACATGCCATGGCAAGTCCTGAGCTCCCCAGTTGTTCTCCTGGGCAACCCAAGATTCCTGTAACCAGGCCACCATGTCAGAACTCTTTCTCTTTAGCTAAGCATTAAGGTCCAGCTCTGATGTACACAGGCATGAAACCCTGGTAGATAATGATCTACCAGTTTTCCATTTATGTTTAGTGCTCAATCTCAGAAACCAAGCCATGCTTCTAGGCATCATTCTCAATAGTATGTCTGTATTCTCATCCCTGATCTCATTAGCCATGCTACTTGGGCAGGCCACACTTTCTGAAGCAGGGTAATTCAGCCAGGCTGCTTTCTCCACAGTAGTCCTTAGGGTATCAGCCCTAACCTCCCTGTCCCTCTCTCCCAAGCAGGCTCTGATCTCCACCGTATGGCCTCCACCCCAGCCCCCTGATCTCTGTGGCCAGACCAACAGAGTAGTCCTTGATTACCCTCATCTCTTAAACTAAGTCATTCAGTTCCTTGTGCTCCCATATGTCCCTGAAACATACCAGGTACTACACCTTACAACCACAGACCTCATCATCCATCTCAAAATAGTCCCGTACCTATGTCAGGTCCTCCTGTAGGCAGTCAAAACTTCACCAAGCTGGCAGATCTATTTCTCCTCAGTTAGGCCAAACCAACTATCACTTTAATAGGCACTTTAATAGGCACTTTAATAAGCAATCAGGCTAGACCCTGCCCTTGGCAGTCAAGGCAAACTACCTGGCCCAGCTGTCTTTAGCCTAGCTAACGCACAAAGCCCTCTTCCAATAGCTAGAAAAAAAATCAGTAGATTCCATTCTTCAAAGCCATTTCAAGAACAAGTGCTGTACTCCTTCCCATTCCAATAAATAGAGGTAGGGCTATAAGGCCGTGCTCTTTAGAGGAACAGGCAAGGCCAATCAACAGGCCCTATATTGTCTAGCCACAGTATATTACAAGTTCTCACATGTTCCGGGGGAAAGCACAGTAATGTACAACTATACCAAATCATTAGGTACCATCCTGAACTGCCAAAACCAACCCAGCCAGGAGAAACTAATAGGCCTTGCCCATCAGAGCCTCCAAGCCAGGGCATCTTTCCTCTTTAAACTGACCAATGTTATTACACCCTGCTTTTTATAATTGGCATACCAGTGCACCAGACCTTGCCATTCTGAGCCTATCAGCCAGGCTAAACCAGTAAGCTACCTCCTACCCAGACAGGGTGTATAGCAGGCCCTACTCTCCACAGTCAGGGCAAACCCCCGAGACCATCCTCTATTGCTAGAGTGAATCATAGTGCCCTGCCCTCTGAAAGTAAAAAAGAATCAGACCCTGTCTTGTGTAACTATGTCAAATGACTGGGCCAAACACACACAGCTAGGACAAACCACCGTTTTCTTTCATCCATAGCCAAGCTAACCCAGCAGTACCTAGACACCATAGCCAGGCCAAATAAACAGGCCTTGTCCTTCAGAAGCCTCATGTCAGGGACAGGCTCTGTACTTCAATGTATTGCCACTGTGCTACAACCTCATGGCTACACTTGTGCTCTACATCACCAAGTCCTGACATCTGCAGTCGTGTCTCTAAGCCCTATTCTCAGTGGCCAAGCCTCTCAGAAAAGGCCAGTTCTTTGCCCTTTTGCACCTGAGCCAGTTGCCTATAGTACTCCTTTTTTCCCCCATAGCTTTGCTTCACCAGAGACTGTCTTCTAGAGCAGCTCACAGTAAACTGAAGTCTGACACCTGGCCTCCTAGCCCCATTCTGCCATTCACAGGCGCTCTTCCTCACCTTCTTCCTTGGCATAATTCTTTTCCCCACTGAGAATTTTTCCTTCCCCTCTCCAGAGTCCTCTGGCATTAGCACTGATCTCATCACCTGTATTTTCTCTTCCTGCCCCCACTGTTTTGTAGTCTTGGCTCAATTACCATTCCTAGTCCTGCTAGCCATTGGGACATCTTCCTCCCTGAACTTCATGTCCTATATCCAGCCACCATGGAAAGCAAATACAAATGCAAGATGTCACCTCCTTCCTCTCCATAGCAATGGTCCTCTCCAAGAGCTCTATAATGCATCTACCCACTGTGCTGAGTCGGTGACTAGATGAGGAAGCCATCATCCAGACCAAAATTGAAGCCAACATGCCCCATTGACACTGTCGTTTAGCACTTCCTTGACGTTGGCCCTTGACTCCCAGTGTGCTTCCCCTCAGATGGGTGTATTTTTCCTCCAGAGTTGATGTTTCTGTTTTCCATGTTGTCTCTTATAAGGAGTTTGTTTAATGACTGAAATTACAAGATTGATTTCATTTGTTTTCACTTAGTAAGACTTTTATTCTGCCGCTAGTGATTGAGCCCAGGTATTGTGTCCATAATCAGTACACATTCTAACTCGGAGGTACGTTCAGTACTGAGAAGAGTTTGCGTTTTGGCAAAAATAGGTAGTTCCTGACCTTATTTGGAGAAGAAAAGAATGGAATGACAATCCGGAATGTTAACACAAGCCTGTATTCCCAATACATGGGACGTTTCCTCATGGGTAATTATAAATGCTTCAGGGAACATATTTCATCCTGTTACATTTCTCAATAAACTACTCAGAAAAAGCGGGAAGTGGTGCTCTGATTCAAGTGGTAGAGCCCTAGCCTTTGATGCCAGGCCTCAGTTTTTCCCACATAGTTTCAGCTGAGCTCCTCTCTATCCATCTACTCGTTCCTTAGATCATGCCTAGGCCCATTTAGGGTTAAAGATCATCTTCTTATTGGTTGATATATATTTTTACATCATATAAGAGGAACTGACTTGTTAATGTTCCATAGCTTCCATAAATTTGTAGACAAATTTTATAACCTGAGATACTAGGCAAGGAAGTAGTGAATAAGCTCTTAGTAATAGACCCACAATAATATTGAGGGGTTTGAGTCCTCTAATATTTGAGAGTTTTTTGGTTATTGCTTAGGCGTTTACTTTAAAAAAAAATTATTGTAAAAGTGATGCACAGAGTGGTTATAGTTACATAAGTCAGGTAATGAGTACATTTCTTTTTGAACAGTATCACCCCTCCCTCCTATTTGTTTTTCCTTCCAGGCCTCCTTTCCCTCTAAGTGGGATACTTCATTTCCAACATACTGTCTAGTGAGTATCACCATTGAATTGTTTCATCCTTTGTCCCATGTTTTCTGTACTTCCACTGCCCTTCTCTAAATCAGATAAATTTACACACCAGACAAAGGGTACAGAAATTAAAAATATTGATAAAAGGGGAAAAAAGAAGAAAAAAACATCTGCAAACAGTAAAATGAAAAAAAGATCCTCTTGTTTCTATATCTTGAAGTTCCTTTCAATATGCGTCATTGTATATGATCATATGCATAGAGGTATTTAGCCCTGGCAATCCTCTCTTAAAAATAACCTCTTTTGCTCTCACTATGTTAATGTTTAGAGTCCTTTTTAATTTATCATGCCCAAGTGAAGTTTTTTGTCTTTTACAGTCCATCGTAGATTTATAAGCACATTGTAATGATTACAAATGAGAGAAACTATTCAACCTATGATTCTTTGGGTCATTTACTTTGCTTAATATATTTTTGTCCAAGTCTTTCCACCTCCTTACAAATGTGGCAATGTCATTCTTTATGATGAAGGCATAGGATTCCATTTTGTGTGTGTGTGTGTGTGTGTGTGTGTGTGTGTATACAGCACATTTATATATACCACATTTTCTTGATCCATTGGTCCACTGAGGGGAATCTGGGTTGATTCTATATCTTAGCTATGGTAAACAATGCTACAATTAACATGGTTGTGCTGGTGGAATTAGTGTGGCCTGGTTTGTGGTCCATTGGATAAATGCCCAGGAGTGGGACTGCTGGGTCATAGGGAATCTCTATATTTAGTCTTTTGAGAAATCCATACATCTTTCCAGACTGGTTGAACAAGTTTACCCTTCCACCAACAATGTAGTAGCATTTCTTTTTAGCCACATCCCCACCAGCATCTGTTATTGTTGGTTTTCTTTATAATGGCCATTCTAACTGGGGTGAGGTGAAATCTCAATGTTGTCTTGATACGCATTTTTTTTATGGCCAGAGATGTTGACCATTTCCTCATGTGTCTATTGGCCATTCTAATTTCTTCTTTTGACAAGTAGCTCTTTAAAGATTCAGAATCACAGCAAATCAAAGAAAGACTGGATAAATGGGATTGCATCAAATTGAAGAGATTCTTCATGGCAAAGCACACAGGTAGCAAGATAAATAGAAAGCCCACAGAATGGGCAAAGATCTATACTAGCTATGCATCAGACAAAGGCCTCATATATAAAATATACTTAGAGCTCAAAAATTAAACCATCCCAAAACAAATCCTCAAAAAACAAGAACCCAATTAATAAATGGGCTAGAGTTTCCTAATATTTGGTAACCACCATCAGAATAATCCCCTTGTGTTTCAACACTTTCAAGTTTAGATTGGGACCTGGGAATATTTTTCATTTGATCTTTGAACTCTTTTATGACTTGTCCTTTATTATTTATCTGTAAGCAACAGTTGCTTAGGTTAAACTTCCCACATACTCTGCCTTCAGAGGCCAGTAAATATAAGAGTATTTGTTAGATAGCATTGTGTGTCTAAGACCACTGCTGAACTTGTAGAGTGAGAGTTTTGGCAATTTTATGAAGAATAGCCTATAACCATATTAATTGTTTAACATGTCCATTGTCCAATTTTTAATGCCTGCTGCTCTTGCCAAGGTGCATAATTTTTGTAGACTGGAACCTCTAATTGTTTCCCTGGTCAATGTACATTTCTGACCAGTCTTTGGGTAAAACAACATATTCTCTTTTTTTACAAATCTGACCATGTCCAGGGCCCTCCCAATTTACCTCAGTTGTGACATCATTCCATGCACACTGGGGATGGGTGAAATTAGGCAGAAGTTGCAGGTTCAATTTAGTATAGTTTGGTTCTCTCCCATCATTTAGTCTCTTGGGCTGAATTGTTACACAATTTTGACTCAAACATGTCTGTTTTCCCATCACTTCCTTAAATGGAATTTTTAATGATGTGAGGCAAAACCTTCTAATAGTAGAATTGTTTTTAAATGCGTCAGCTGGTGCATTTTTTAATTGGAAAACAGTTGCAACATAGGGCGCCTGGGATTTCAGTATATTTGCTCCAAAGACCACTGACCCATCATATTATTCCCTCCACAGACAAAGCTGGAGACATTAACAGATTAAACTATAGTCTGTGATAACTCCATGAACATATTTTTGGTTGTGGAGGATATATGGTTCTCTGTCTTTCCCATCTCTTCATAGACTCAGCTTTATGGCTTATTGTAACCCTCTTGAAATAGACTAGAATTTCTGGGTCCCTGCTCCATCCATAGATATGGATTGTAATCTGTCAGTAAATTGGTGCTCTGACCAATTTACTCATTGTGAAATTCACGGGATTACAAGTCCCGGAGGTATAGTCTGATGTAGTGATATCCTTTTGTAGGAGTGCTGTTTTATTTTGGCTTCTACTGACCCGAGAAACCCAGTTCACACAGTCCCCATTGAGACAGTATGAGGTTGTGGGATGAATTCATAGCTTAGGGTGCACAGGGATGTATTACATGTATACTTATCAGAGTCTGTATTGCCATTTCCATGATAGGCCCCCTCATAGGCAAGAGTGGCCAGACTCTGCAGGTAGCTTCTTACTTACTGCATATAATTGGAGTGAGCCAACAGGTTTTGGGGCCCCACAAGCTATTTCAGAGTGGTGATAAAAATTTTCTTAATTACAGGCCCTTTGCTATTGTGGCATCTGACCTCCACCAATTTGTCATTTAGGGTGTGAGGAAGCTGATATAGTTCATTTATCCAGGTAAGTGGTTGATTTCTCAAGCTTCTGCTGCATGACTAAAGCAGTGCTATCATCTCATTGTCTGGAGGTAGCTAGAAATTTTTATTGAGGGAATGAGCAGGTGGTTAATATATTATATATATATAAATATTATTGTAAAGATACTGTACAGAGGGGTTAAAGTTCCATGAGCAAGGTGATGAGTCCATTTCCTATCGATCATTGCTACCCCCTTCTTTTTTGTCCCCTACAATCCCTTTCCTCCCCACCTCCCCAACTCCTTCTTCCCCCGCCAGAGTGGTAAAGTTCGTTTTCAAAATAGTGTCTGTACATCTTGTTACAATGGGTCATCCTGTATTCTTATTTCAGTATTTTGATATTTCCCTTCCTCTCCCCAAATTAGAAAAAATGTATAAACAAGATGCAGGACACCAGAATCAAATAGAATGACAACAGGGGTTATACCATAGGGGAAGAACATACAAAGAAACAAAATATTCACATAGTACATTCAAAAGAGCAGCAAGAAAGATAAAAATCTCTTGTGTCCCTATCTTGGGGTTCATTTCACTTAGCATCAGCTTATACGGTCAGATGTATATAAATTTTGATCTCTTCTGTTTGTCCAATACATATACTAGTTATTCAGCAGGTGTTTTGAATGTGAACTTGCACATTGAAGCCGGGTCAAGGCTATATTTCTACCCAGGAGAAACTGATTTTACTTGGCTGTGGTGGATCCACAGAGCAGTCTCTGCCACTTGAGATCTGTGTAGTGGAAAAAATCACAACAATGTCCCTCTTCTAAGGAGTATTGGACATTTTCTTTTCTTTTTTCCTAGATAATAATCACCATGCTTTTATGTGTGATCAAACCTTGTTAGATCTGCTGGGACTGATGGGAATCTGTCATATCAAAAGCCAACTCCTTCCCCCAACCCCAACCCCCTCAGGTGCCAGGTGCCAGGTGACTTAGTTCCTTCAAGCAGGGCACATGAGCAGGGCACTTTCTCAACAGTGGGTTCCCAGAACCAAGCCTGTGTAATCAACTTCAAGCTAAAACAAAAAACTTGCAAAGCACGTATCATCTAGCCATCTTTGAACCTGCCTCTACCTCTGATCCTACCTAAAGTCCGGCGACTCCTGTTCCTAGTATGCCTCGTTTCTTCTAACTCTCCTCAGGTCTCCCTGGCATCCTTCTTCAACTTCCATTAAAGTTGATTTTGTCTGTTGTGATCGGTGTCTTTATTTGCTTTCATTATTCTTGCTTTCAAATACATCCTTTTCCCTAATATTTGTTGTAGAAACCCAGGTTAGTGTTCTCAGGGGAAAATCTTTCCACTTCAAACTCTATCTCTTCCTTTCTCTCCTCTCCTCTCCTCTCCTTTCCTCTCCTCTCTTTCTCTCTCTCTCTCTCTCTCTTCATATTTCCTTTCCCTTTCTAGAACAACAGCTTTCAAAGAGCCAATTGGTTCCTAGAGCTAATTAAGGGTAGAACCTCGTGGCTAAATTGCAGCCTATATATGACCACAGTTTTCACCCTCACTGGATCATGGCACTAGCTGCTTAAGCCAACATAAGCGAGGCAAGATCTTGACCTAGGTCTTTATTGAATGGGTTGGTAAACTCTTCTAACCCCCCTCTCTCTCCCACCCTTCTCTCCCTGATTATCTCTAGACCAGAGATTGTTCACCATTTGATCCCCTACATTCAACATTGGCCATTCCTCCTTGAAGCAAATCTCTCCAGGCATTGTAAGGCAAAGATTCTAGTTTCTCTCCTAAATGGTCCCTGAGAGTTTGAAATGCATGCCACGTCCCAGAGTTGGCCTTCCAAAGCCTTGGTGCCCCCAGAGTTGACCACCCCAAGCCTTGGTGTCCATCATAGAAACTCTAGAAACCCTCTGCCACCAGCTCTTGGAATGAAGAGGCCTGGACTCCCTAGACTCTCCAGCAGAACGTGAGGAGTCCATGGAGACCAGAGTAAAAGGGATAGTGGCTGGTTAAACCTTTTAATTTGTGGCAGACATTGGGGCAATTACTCTTATTCCAGAGCTAAACGCCCATAGCGAGACTCTCAGGAACCCACAAATATCCACTTAGAACTTGGGAGATGCTGTGCATATTTGGTTGATCAATTCACATACATTTAAAAAAAATATTGTGCCAAGATGCTCAACTCTTCTGTCCTGGGATTTGTACCACAAGTTGGAAGCTTCCTTCTACATTCTTCCCCTGAACTCTGCTAGCAGTGTTCTTTTATAGAAAGCACCTGGAGGGGACCATTCTTTCCCCAAGTCGCTTCCCCCTCTATAGAACCTCCCTCCTTTTTGGGTCTAGACCACCTCTAATTAATGCATGAATCTTGGATACACACAAGTGCCTCATTTATTAACTTACTCCCATAACTACTAAGTCTCTCTATCCTTAGGGGACTTAAACCCATTGTCTCCTGACTGTTGCATGCCAAAATCCTCACCCCATCTCATAACACCCCCATCTTAGTGGAAGGCAGTGGTGTATGAGTAATTTCAGGCAGTCAGAAGGAATAGAGCCTTGAGCCTTGTTCTGGAGAAATTCAGAGCCTGAGATAGGTGATAGAGGTAGATACCATTTGGGCCTTCTGTTTAGAGAGCCCGATATTTCCAGGTATCTAGAGCATCAAGTAAGCTTCTGGTGTGTTGTCAGCACAGATGTTCAGTGGGGCTGCAAAGGAAAAGGTCATCAACATATTGAATTAAACAGCTAGGGATGTGGTGGAGGGAAAGGAGCTTGCTGCAAGGCTTGGCTGAAAATGTGAGGACTGTCCCACAAATCCTGTAGGAGAACTGTTCATGTTAACAGTTGCGAGGTAAAGTTAACAAAAGCTGCAAGGAAGGGTCTCAGGGGACAGTAAAGATGGCATCTTTAGGGATGGGAAGGGGAAACAACGAGGAGGCAACAATGCTTGATAAGAAATGTACTCATTACCTTGCCCATGTAATTGTAACTCCTCTGTATGGTATTCTCACAATAAAATAATTAAGATCTAACACAATGAAGAACTTGGCAGTGTGTGGGGGGGTGGATAAGAATTGAGGATGATAGGATAAATAGGAAATTTGGCAATGTTAATTATCTGGAGGTCCTGAATTAATCTCTACTGATGGTTGGGCTTTCTGACTCCTAAGAGCCAGAATTTCCTGAATCTGGATTCCTAATTTATCCCTCCTGGCCCAACCCCTATGTGAAGCAATTAAAGTCTAACTTCAGGAGCCATGTACACGTGCTTCTACTTTAGTCCCTAACCTGCAAGCATTAAAGAAATCTTTCAGCCAAGCAACCTCTCATATCTCCCTAATCCCTCTAAACCATTCTACCTCTTCATACACTCAGATAAGGTACAAGCTTTCAGATAAGTACAGTGTCAGAAGGAGGGAGACACCTTTCAACCTACAGCCTACCTCTCAAAACAACTGGACACTGTCTTCTGTGGTGGACCCTTTGCCTTTGCATCCTCACTGCTACCTCAATCCTTTTTCCTGAAGCTAACAAACTCCTTCAATGTCCTCTCCTTTCATTGGGTTAAAGACCTACTTAGCCTCCAGGCTTTCTTATCTCTACCTCCCTCTAGTCTACAATTACTCCAAGCTATTCTGTTGATTCTCAAGTGTCTTTCCACTAGTACATAGGCATTAACCCTGCTACCCCTCCCTGCCAGTCAGCATCCCTCTGATATTCTGACTCCTATATAGAAGCCATCAGTATAACTCTGAACCCCTTTACCCATATTCCTGACACTCACCTCTCTGGGGACAGTGACTGGTTTATATAAGGTAGCTCACAAAACAAAACAAAACAACAACAAAAACTTGTCCCTTCCAGGTGGGATACTTCATTATTGAAGGATACCATGATGATGCCTCTTGCTTCTCTATGCCCCCAAGCTTCATCCCAAAAGGCCAAACTCATGGCCTTAAGGAGAGGTCTTTTTGGCCAAAGGCAAGGTCATTAACATTTGCACAGATTCAAAATATGCCTGCAATATTATTTGCCCCAACATTCTTATTTGGAAAGAATTTACCTGACTCAAAAGAGCACTACCATTGTTAACAGGAATCTCATTGAAGAACTCCAGTGGCCAGCTCTCCTCCCCTCTAAAGCAGCTATAATTCACTGCAGGGGGCACCGGAGGGATGGCCTTTACCTATTCCAATCAAATAATTAGGCTGAAAAATTGGCAAAGGAGACAGCCCAGACTCTCTTTGTACCACAATACCTCTTTCTGGTTCAATCTCCTACTCCTCTCTGACCTTGTGATCCTCCAGAAGAGGAGGACTTCATTTCTCAACAGGGAAGCAGGTATCAAAACTGATAGTACCTTCAGAATCACATAGTATTACCAAGGCAATCCTCCTCCTCCATTCTCAGACATTTGCACCACTTGTTGCATCCGAATCTCCACTCCTTGACTTCTTTTCTATGATCTCGTTTACCTAAGTTCTGAGGATCGAAGGTTCTCATGAGAATTGACTGAATCCTGTTCTGTCTGCTAGAAATCTCATCCCCATTTGAATCCAAAACCTCCTTTCTTCCCTACTTAGCAGACGAGTCACTCCCTACTGGCCACCAATTAGCAACTTGATTTTACCCACATGACCTGCAGAAAAAAGGTTTAAATATTTACTGGTCTTGCTGGGCGCTGGTGGCTCAAGCCTGTAATCCTAGCTACTCAGGAGGCTGAGATATGAGGATCACGGTTCAAAGCCAGCCCAGGCAAGGAAAGTCCATGAGACTCTTATCTCCAATAAACCATTCAAAAACTGGAAGTGGCGCTGTGGCTCAAGAGGTAGAGTACTCGCCTTGAGCTGAAGAGCTGAGGGACAGTGCCCAAGCCCAGAGTTCAAGCCCCACTACTGACAAAAAAAAATTTACTGGTCTTGGTGGGCACCTTCTCCAGTTGGGTTAGAGGCATTTCCTACAACCAACATAAGAATGGTCAGTGCAGCTTCTATCTTTATAAAAGGAATCATCCCCATTTTGGCCTTCCTATGTCTCTGTAGTCAGATAACAGGCCTGAATTTACTTCTTTCATCACCTGACAGGTTGCCCTGCACCTTCAAATTACCTGGAAAGTTTATATACCTTATCACCCCAATCCTCTTGCAAGGTTGAGCGAATCAATTGATCCATAAAACCTACCTTTAGAAAACTCACTATGGAAACCCATTAGGACTGGATTAAACTTCTTGCCTTGACTCTCCTTAAATTTCAAACCTTACCTAGAAAGCATCTTCACCTGAGTGTTTTGACATCTTTTATTAGCAGCCTCTACTTTCCCTCTGGGCTACAATCTCCTCCTCTGCTTTCTCAACTACATTCATGTTTCCTCTCCCACCCACCTTTGAGAATCACTTTCAGAGCATACAGACCACTCTCTCCCCAAGCTTGAACCCGAGCCTGCATGCCAAGAAATTCATGCATTCCCCTTTTAAAGAGAACAAGTATATTTGTCGTCTCTCTAATTCATGCAGTCCTCCTCCCTTCAACCCAGTGGTTGGGTCCCTTCAAGGCTATCCTCACAACATTCACTGCTGCAAAACTTGAAGGCCATCCCTCCTTTATTCATATTTCCAGACTCAAGTGCTCCAACTCACCACAATATTTCTCTGTCCCTATAGGTCCCACATCCTTAACAATTCCAGACTTCCCCTCTTACAGAGGAGGTGACCTGTGAATTTGCATCAGGCTAGACCAGGTAAGGTATTCTCTGTACAGCTCTTTGCTAAATTGATTGCCAACTTTATTGAGTATACTCACATTTTTGTCCCCCAAGAACCTTTGTCTATAGAGTCCTTCCTCTCCTATATCACTAACCTGTGGCTTCAGGGCACGTTTATGAACTTTACTCCCGTGCAAATCTCCTTTTTCCACTTCTGCCTGCTCATCCCACTTTACAATAAAGCTCCCCATGCCTTAGAGGATCATGCTTCCACACCTCTTTTGCCTCCTTTATCTAGCTTCTTGGATTGGGAGGAACATTTCCCTCATCACCCTTAAGGGCAAAGGAACATTTCAAATCCTTCACCTAACCCCTAACTCCTTCACTTGGGATGGAATTATGGCCCAATTAGATCTTTTCTTTGATGGATGTCAGCTCATTGATGGTTCCCAGGAAACCTATTGGTGTTCACACCACGAGCCTCAATCTCACTTCTGGTTCCCATTGTAAGTCACATCAGGCAGAGTCCTCAGAGCCACTGGTATTGGAGTACAGTACTAAGGACTAACCCAGGAGGTCAGAAAGGTCCATACAGCCCTTACACAATCAGCCCTAGCCTTACAATGACAGCTCAACTCACTGGTCACAGTGGTCCTCCAAAGTAGATGTGGACATTCCTTACTGCTGCACAAGGAGGACTTTGTGCCTTTTCATAGGAAGAGTATTGTTTCTATGCTTATGAATTGAGAGTAGTCCAAGAAACCCTAACTCAGTTGCAGGAACACTCAACCATCAATGGGAATCACTCTAATGGGCATCATGGTAGGATTTGCTCTTGCATGTCCACCTCGTTGCCCACCCTACTAGGAACTTTAACAGTAATCCTCCTTCTTGGACCCTGTTTTCTTAATCTTTTTCAAAAGTTTCTCTTTAAAAGGATGACTGCCTTTACTCAGGCCACTACCTAGGAACAAGACAAGGCCATTCTATTACCACAGGCAACACCAGGGTTTGATTACATCACCCTGCCCAATGCAGACCTGGACCCTGAAACCCCTAGCCCCAGTGACCCTCGACATCGCTGTCAGCAGGAAGTAGCCAGAAAAGACCACGATGCCCCTCAACCTTTTATATCCCCTCAGGGTCTCAAATGATGGGAAACTGCAATCTCAAAAAGCCCACTCTGCCACTCTCCAGGTGACATAGGTCTGAGTTCCTCCAAGCAGCCTACATCTGGCTGAGCAGGAGATGTTCTCAACAGTAGGTTCCCAGAACCAGGCCTGTATAATCAACTTCTGGCTGAAACAACAAACTTGGCAAAGCACATACCATCTAGTCACCTTCAACCCTACACCCACCCATGATCTAACGTAAGGCCCCTCAACCCTTGCCCCCAGTAGTTTCCTGTCTCCTGACTCTCCTTGGGTCCCTCTGGAGTCCCTATTCAACTTTCATTAAATTTGATCTGGTCTGTTGAGGTCTTTGTCTCTTTTCATTCTTCCTGGTATTCAAATTCACCCATTGCCCTAACTGGGAGTCTCTCTCAAGCACCTTTATTAAATTTTTTATTTATCCAGAAGGCTTGTTTTTGAGGTCTAACGGTGAGATCATTTAATTGCTATATGTTACCCCTTAAGCCTCTAATAGTATATGAGAGACAGCCTCCCATAGTGTATGATGACAGTCCTACCTGCCTAGTGGGACCAGACTGAATTTTTAACAATGCTATAGGTAAAAATAAGTCCCATTTTAGGTGAGCTTTTTGACATAGTTTATTTTTTAAGTTGAGTTATAAGGCCTATGTTGTATCTTTCCTGAACACTGGGGCCGATAGTCTGTATATAATTACTGAGTTATTTTTTAGACATTTTGCCATTACTGGTGTTATCTCTGCCATAATTGCTAACTCCATGCCCCACCCAGTAGACACAGGCATTTTTGGTTTTTTTTATTGTGAATATACCATACAGAGGGGTTACAATTACATGGGCAAGATAATGAGTACATTTCTTATCAAGCATTGTTGCCTCCTCCTTTGTGTCCCCTTCCCATCCCTTCCCATCTCCCTCCCTCCCCCTGCATCCTTCAACCCAACCTCCCACCCCCACCCCCTGCCAAAGTTGTAAAGTTCATTTATGGACATAACCATTTGTACATCTCATTGTTGCAATGGGTCCACTTGTATCCCTATTTACACGATCTGTTTTTTCCCTTCACCTCCACAAATTATACCAACATCAAATACAGTGAAAGCAGGGGTTATACGGTGGGGGAGGGACATACAAAACAACAAAGAAATCATCTTTTAAACCAAGGGGTGATTTTGTTTTAAACCAAGGGGTACTTTGTCACTCCTCAGGCCTATTTACTCCATGTTGGGAAGGACTCCAGCCATCCTAAGAAGGTAACAGGAAAACACCAACAAATATCTTCATCCTCAAGCCTGATGAATCTCCTTAAAGCCTACAATGTATAGTTTTTTATTGTGAAAAAACTGTACAGAGGGGCTGCAATTACCTGAGCAAGGTAGTGAGTACATTTCATATCAAGCATTGTTGCTTCCTCCCTACAATGAAGTTTTCAAAGGGAGTCTCTCCACACTCTGTACTTAGAGTGGTGCTTGATGGATCTCCTCCAAGATTCTCATTCTGCTTTGATTTTGTTTTACCACGTTAAGGGCTTCAGTTTTCCAAGTTTGTAGTTTTATGGAGAAGTATGGCTATGAGAGAGAACTTGGAGATCCTGATGTGACAGAAGCCTGCTGCCCAAGGCAGAAACAAGAAAGGCAACTTAGGTCATTTTTTTTTCTTCTGGGTAGAGCTTTCTCTTAACTGCATAATGTGGGGGAGGGCGATATCTTTTCTTTATTATTTTACCTCTCACACACCACTTTAACTGTCTTTATATTCCTTACTGTCATTTTATTGTTGTTAGAGGGGGGCAAAGGATGAGGACCATTGTGGCTGCTTCCTTCAGGATGGGGCCAAAGTATTTGAAAGTACTCTGGGGATCTACAGGAGGAACAGCTTAGGCAAATAACTACATAGCAATCTTATTAATATTTTATAAGCTCTATCATATAAAACTTATAATACAGTCATATTCTCTGCTACTTTCTTGAAAATTCTATGGGTTGTCTTAGTTTCTTTTTTTCCCATTTGGGAACAAACATTTAAGACAGTTCTTACATTCCAAATCCTTTCTTATCCAAAGGAAACTGTATTTTGTTTCCTCAAATCATTTTCCAAAGCCTTTCCTTTTGTAAAAATCAACTCCCATATTTCTTGACATTCCCTTATGACTAAGTTTTTCTTTATTTTGAAATAACTCATGAAAACCTGTGAACTCAAAAAGCAAAGTTTATCTTACAGAACGTATTTAGTATTTATTAAGAAAAGCAACTTTAATCTTTTTTTTCAAATTTAGTACCAAATTTTAAGACCTGTTTTTAGGTTTGTGTTTAAAGCCATCCTTTTTTTCCCTCGAACTACTAAGCCAGGTAACTCTTCACTTTTTTAATTGTAAAGATACTGCACAGAGGGGTTACAGTAACACGAATAAAGTATTAAGTACCTTTCCTATTGGGCATTGTTACCTCCTCCTTTGTTTATCCCCTATCATCCCTTCTCTCCCCACCTCGACAAGTTGTAAAGTTCATTTTCAACAGTGTCTTGTACATCTCATTGTTAGAATGGGTCAACCTGTATCCTTATTGTAGCATTTTGTTATTTCCCTTCCCCTCCCTAAATTAGAAATATATATACACAAGATGCAGGGCACTGACATCAAATACAGTGAAAACATGGGTTTATACACTGGGGGAAGAACATACAAAAGAAACAAAAAAAATCACATAGTACATTTTAAATATGTTAAAAATAATAGCAAGCAAGAAAAAAACAGTTGTGTTCCTATCTTGGGGTTCATTTCACTTAACATCATCTTATGTGTTCATATGTACATAGCTTTTGAACTTTTCTCCTTGTCTTAGACTTATATTAGTTATTGCAAATAAGGGAAACCATGGGACCTATGTTTCTTTGGGCCTGATGTACTCTACTTAATATAATTTTTCCCAAGTCTTGCCATTTCCTAACAAATGGGGTGATGCCACTCTCTCTGATGGAGAGGTAGAATTCATATATATATATATATATATATATATATATATATATGCGACATGTTCTTGGTGCATTCATCTACTGAGGGGCATCTGGCTTGGTTCCATATCTTAGCTATGGTAAATAACGCTGCGATAAACATAGTTGTGCTGGTAGCTTTAGTATGGTCTTGTTTGTGATCATTTGGGTAAACGCCCAAAAGTGGTATTGCGGGGTCATAGGGAAGCTCTATGTGGAGTCTTTTGAGGAACCTCCATACTGCTTTCCAAAGTGGTTGAACAAGTTTACACTCCCACCAACAATGCAGTAGGGTTCCCTTTTGGCCACATCCCCTCCAGCATCTGTTGTTATTAGATTTCTTGATTATAGCCATTGTAACTGTGGTGAGGTGGAATCCCAATGTTGTTTTGATTTGCATCTCTTTTATTACAGCCAGATAATTCTTGATTACAGTAATTACAATATTTATGTATTAAAACATAAGATTGTAGTTAACATGATCAATCTCACACATACACAAAAAAGGGGAATTATATGGCACAAAGCACACATCATATTGAGTTCAAAAATGAAAATTGGCCATAAATTTTCTATCGTTTCAGTGACAAATTTCATATTTTGTCTAATGCTTCATTGACCAATGCAGAAAAATAACATCAATAATCAAGTACATTAAATTTAAATGGTTGATTAGCATTTTTTCTAGAGCTAGGTTGAAATGATGCCACAGAACTAATGCCTTAAAACTACTACTTTAATATGAATGTAACCATTTTGCAGTATTGAAAAAAATGCTTAAAACTTTTGCCAACAAAAACAGCTCAGGTTCTTAAACAAACATAAATGACCAAGAATGGAATACTTTTAGAACATGTGTTAGAGTTTGGCTTTACATTAGCATACAGATTGACCTTTGGGTGCTCCCTAGGTGGGCTTTGACTTTCATAAGGGCCTGTTAGGAGTATTGGGAGGGTGGTGCCCAACCTGGATTCCTAAGAGGAGGGGAAGGCTCCTCTCCTAAATTATTTTATAAATTTTATAGAGGTTGACAGAGGGGTCTAGTGATCTCTCCAGGGGGCCATTCTATACCAGAGGGACAGCTGTTGTGACTCACAAAGGACTCTTGAGTTTGTTAGGAGTTCATTTAATTAATAGTCTCCAGAAAATCCCTTCTTAAAAAAAATTAAGTATGCATTCTGAGGAGATGGCATTACTTTCTTTTCCACCCATTTCCTCCCTTTATGAGATACAAGACAAATACAAAATGGTCAGGGATTTGGAATAGAGGCAGGTGGCCTTCTCTCCTCACACACAAGGGTAGATGATTTGTGGGACTTCTCTATGACCTGGCCAGGAAGTCCACTTACACAGAGTCTCCACTGGCTCTGTGTCAGGCTGCATCTCACACACCCATACTTACCACATACCCAGTCAGAGTTTGAAACCTGAGGGGTACACAATAGTCCTGTCTTGCAGCCTGTACCAGAGAGACAGTTTTACCCTAGCTACCCATGGGGTTACTCAAGTGTTTACACAGGGATGATCAGGTCATTTCTCTGCTGAGTAAGGGCAAGAACCACTTTGAGCCTTGTCCTTTCCTGACTGTAAGACAGAGCAGAAGTGGTTCCTGTGGCCCACATTCCATTGCACATGAAGGGTGAGCTCCTCTTTCAGGTTGCTTGAAAGAACAATCACTCCCCTCAGATCAGTAGTTCTGGATGCACCTGGGAGTATTCTCCTACTGGGTAGCCACGAAGCCAGCTCCAGCAGCAAGAGAGTTTAAAAATAACCATTTCAAATCTTGAACAGGATCTCCAAAATACAGTGGGCTCTCAAACAGGGAGATGTGACACCAGGCTCTGTTACAGGAACTAGTTGATTGTGCTAGCACACAACTGGCAGACTCATTTCCTCTAAAACTTTAGTACCTAGAACAAATGCTTCTTGTCTTCTGTATCGTTCTGCCTGCCTATCTACTGTAGGTTTACAGAGTATTTTATTGGCTGATTTCAAGGATGCAAAGTTTACACCTATATTGGGTATGTGCTGCTTTGTCCAGAGGGCTCAGTCCCCATCCCCCACAGCAATATATATTATACACTAGTATTATATATTACATGCTCTATAATACATATTAAATAAGAACATGTTGAATAACAATAATATTTATATTATATACAAACATGTATTTATATTCCATAGTACATGCACATATATGATAGATTACACATAATTCAAAATGAAGGAATATAAAGGTCATACTATCTTATTTTTGAAAGTGGAGTAACATACGTGTCAGTCACTTAAGGTCTCTGAACTGGAGTTCTAGCTCAAATATTCACACTTAGACATTATGCATCTTGGTATTACAGCCTCAGGCACATATAAGCAAACTTCTCTCAAAGACTCCATCAGACCAGAGGAGACTTTAGTAGACTCCAGCAGGCTCCTCCCATAGAGACCATCAGACTGCAGAAGATTCTGGTAGAGTCTGGTAGTCTGGCAGACTTTTCCCAGAGACCCCCACCAGAACTCAGCAGACTCCTTTAATAGATTCCAGCTGACTTATCTGAAAGAATACTCTCTAGGTATGTGACTCATCTCAAAGAATTGGTAAGACTGTGGTTGATGTGAACAAAGGTAAGAAGGGAAGGGAGGTTGGGTTTTCAAGACACTAGAGAGAGTGTGGGGGTCATATCACCCTCAGTCCCGTGACCTGTTGAAAGTATCAAGTGAAGTATGACTAGCCTTTCAGAGGCAAAGATACAGCCATTTCACCCCCCACCCCTTCTACACGCTTTCCCTCCACATGTCTCCACCTGTAGACACCATTGCAGCCATGATGTTTGTCTGTTTGTCCCAGAGTGAGAATCTACCACTAGAGACAACCAGGCACCCCAGTATGTGGAGTGCTAAGGGAGACTTCTCTAGTCCCTGAACATTTGCAGGGAAGACTGTTGGACTTGCTAGTTGTGAAACAGCAAACCAGGTACCATGGTGTCAGCCGCCATTTCCATTTCTGAAGATGAAGCGCCTCTCCCTAAAGATCACAGTGTGGAAGTATATTTTGATCATGCTAAAGAAAGCCAGGGCCTCTACAAAATCCTTAGATGTCTGGGGACCACAAGGGCAGTCCAGGGATCTAACTAAACTGGGTCACCCAGCTGGAATCACTGGCAGGCACAGAACCCTAAGGACAACTTTGATGTTAATCAGTACTGCAATGACAAGGCAGCAAACCCTCCAGGAAACCATCTAGTTCCTGGAATTCCTACTCTCTCTCCCTGTACTCCTCCAATGGCATCTCAGAGCTCTCAGCTCCGTAGCAGCAGACAACCTTCAGCTTCTAGAGGAAGACACTCATCCCATTGAGGGCCTGTCCTTTGCCAGGCCACCACCCCACCAGCCAAACCAGGTGGTATTCACCTTACACATGCATCTGTACCAGGTCCTGCTCAGCAAAGCCATGGATCAGCTCAAGGTCCTGATCTGCCTGGTCATTCCATCTATACAGTTTCTGATCTGCGAATAACCAATCAGAGAAACTCATGCATCTGCAAGCAGGCCCATGGAAAAGGCCTAGAACCTCAGTCAGATGGGGCCACCTGAGGTTTTCTTGATCAGTTGCTCTTGCCAGGCCAAGTCCAGATCCTCTTGAGGAGTACATCAAGGTCTATCTCTAATCTCTATGATCTGACTGTGCAGGAAGGCTCTGATAGAAGCTGTATCCACAGCCCGATCCAGGCAGGTTCCTGCCTTGCTGCCCTGGCAGATCCTGATGATGAGAACCCAGTGTTCGCCAAGATACTCTCAGTAGGGTCACTATACCAGGCCACATTCTTCCCAATAGAGGAATGGGACTGATCCCAGTTTCCATGGCTGTGGCACCTAGGCAAGTCATAATGTCTGCTTCCAGATTAACAAAACAGGTGAGACATCACCTCAGGGGCAAGTTTGGATCTCTGCAGCTCAAGAAGCATTTCAGACAGTGCTCTCCCTGTACCAGGTGCTGACCTTTGCTCCTTGAGCACCTGACTGGCCCTGTTTGCCACCACAGTGAATCTCCATATCAATTTCCTCCTCAGCAGTGTCTGTTAGGACCTGCACCAGTTCCTGATGTGGGAGGCTGCACCACCCCAGCGAGTGCTCTATACCACAGCCAGAACAATTCACCAAGACCTGCCCAAGGGAGTCAAGCCGTTAGGGAATGGTGTAGCGAGGTAAATCACCAGACACTGCCACCCTATATGTAAACCAAACCACCAGACCCTACTCTATTGCAGCCATGCCAAACTACCAAGACTTCCCCTCTATGCCACAATTCCAAACCCCACATCTTAACAGAATTAAGCCCAAGCAGTGTATTTTTCCTTTGGCACCCATGGAATTCCACTAACTCTTGCCATTCAGTTCCTACTAGCCAGGCAAAACTACTAAACCATCTACTACTAGCCCAGTGAATGTGATAGGACCCTGTTGTCTGCAGACAGGGAAAGACACTGAGATTAACCTTCATATCTAAGTTGTAACAAAGACACTACTCCCACAGGTAGACCAGAGAATCAGGTGCTGCAATTCTGTTATGATATATCTCTTTTGCATCATAACAGAATTGTGCCCACCCCACACAGCCAGGCCAAACCACCATGCTGTTTGATCAGCAGCTAATTTGACCACCAGTCTTACAATCTATCAGCATGCCAAATCAAGAGGCCTTGGTTTTCAGAGCCCCCATTCTAGCATAAGCTGGTTTCTATATGCAATCCAACTATGCGACACTCTGCTTTTCACAGATACTGTACATCACCAGGCACTGCCATCAGAATAGTTAGGGTCTTTTTTGTCAGTCTAAGATGTTTGCAGCAGGAGGCTGGCAGCCAGATCCCCACAGAGAAACTTTCAAACAGCACTGGTGGCCTCTACTATTGACAGCAGCAGACCAAGAGCACCTCCCTTGAGTGCCCAGGATGTAAACTTCTAGGGTGCCCTTTCATATCAATTGTGGCCTGTCTTACATTATCTTCTCAGAGGTCTGATCCCAGCAGCATATTCCAACATTTAGCTCCTAAGAAAACACACTCAATCGTTCCAGAGCAAGAGCTTCTTTCTCAATGCCATCACTGCCCCAGGTTGTGATGTTCCACACAATATATCTGCACCAGGTTGTGTTCTATGAATCCATCCATTGATTCCGGGTAGAGATCATTCTAGCAGAGCAATTCCTGATGCCCTTGAAAGCAATCAGGCCATACAACAAGGCCCAGGTTTCAGACACAGGGCTACTTTTTCAGAACTGGCTGTCTTTAATGAGTTTTGTGGCTGGAATATCCAGAAATTCTTTAATTGCCACCACCACACCACTTGAACAGGTTTTGTTCCCCAAGGCCTCCCCACACAGATTTGTTATCATGGCTGCCATCATCCCACATGGGCAGTTTCTGATCTGTGCTGCGCCTCTGTCCAATCAGGTACAGATCTCTGCAACCAGTCCACTGACAAGGCCTGGTTCTCCACACAAGTACATCTTGGATAAATCCTGGTCTCCATAGCCACCCTACACAGCCACACCCAGATCTCTGCAACCTAGTCACTTTACCACATCCAGTTCGTTACAGCAGTACATCAGGGTCTGTTTCTGATTTCTATAGTTAGGCCATCAAAGAAGGTTGGATTGCCCAAAAGCTATGGCACGGCAAGCCCAGACTTTCAGGGTTCTCTATCTGGGTAGGCCAGACCTTTTGCAACCAGGCCACATGTCAGGCAACTTTTTCTGTACCAGTGTACTAAGGTCCAGCATTGATCTTCACCTTGATGTCCTAATAGCAGGTGCTCATCTCTGTGTTCTTGTCACCTAGGTAGGAGCTGATCTTAACAACCAGGCCATTTGACTAGGCGTCATTGTCCAGAGCATTTCACCAGGGTATGGTTCTTTTTTAAAAAAATTTTATTTTATTTTATTTGTGAACATACTGTACAGAGGGGTTACAATTACATGGGCAAGATAATGTGTACATTTCTTACCAAGCATTGCAGCCTCCTCCTTTGTTTACCCTTCACATCCCTTCCCAGTCTCCCCCCTCCCCCCAAATCCCAATCCTTCTCCTCCCCCTCCTTCCCCCCACCCGCACCAATGCAGGGTATGGTTCTTATTTCTACAACTAGACCATACATGAAAACTCTGATTACCAGCACTTTCTCCATTTGGCTGATTCTGACTACCATGGCCCTGTCACACGGGCAGACTCAAATCTCTGTAACTAGGCCCAGTTTTCCACAGCAATATAGCTGTGCCTAATACTGTTCTGTTGCTGTGCCAACCAGGTAAATCTGGAAAGACTCCAACCCTGGGGTTCATGGCACATTGTTTCATCTGTATAGCTTAGCCATCCAAGAAGGCCTTGATTGATACCACTGCCCCTTGGAACAAATTCTCAGTCAAGCTACCCACATAGTCCTAGATCCCCAAGATGGTGCTACCTGGTCAAGGATAAATCTCTACAACTTGGCCACTTTCCCTGGCCATATTCTCCTCAGAACTTTCTCAAGGTATGACCTTAATTGCCATTTCCAGGACATACAGAAATTCCCTGATTGCAGCTTCTGTCCCATCTGTACAGATTTTGACCTCCAATGCTGTATTAGCCAGTTAGGCCTTTAATCAGGCCACACAACAAGGTCCTGTTCACCATAGCAGTGCAGACATTTCCCAACCTGATCTCTGCAGCAGCAACCTCCAGGACAGCCCCTATATATATTCACAACTGGGACACTTTCCTGGGCCCCATTCTTCAAAGCAGAGCATCATTGTTCAGCAGTGATTTCTATGGTTGCACTACTCCATGTGATCACCAGTCACACACCATGGCAAGTCCTGACCCCCTCCCCAGTTGTCCTGCCAGTGCAAGCAAAGTTCTCTGCCACCTGGCCACTGTGCAAGGCCCCTTAACCTTCAGCAAAAAATTCAATTCCAGCTCTGATCTACACAAGCATGAAACCCTGGCCAATATTGATCTCCTGGCTCTCCATGTATGTGTAACATCCAACCTCAGAACCTAGGACACTCTTCCAGGCCTTTTTCTCATCAATGCATCTGTGTCCTCATCCCTGATCTTACTAGCCATGCTACACAGGCAAGCCACACTTTCTGAAGCAGGGTAATTCAGCCAGGCTGCCTTCTCCACCCTTGTCCTTTGAGTATCAGCCCTAATTTCACTGTCATTCTTTCCCAAGCAGTTCCTGATCTCCACAGTGTGGCCTATACCCCAGCCACTGATCTCTGTGGCCAGACCAACAGAGCAGTCCTTGAATGCCTTCATTTCTGAAACCTAGACATTCGATCACTTGAGGTTCCCATATGTCATTTATATATACCAGGTACTACACCTCACATCTACAGTACCCCAACAACAGTAAACACAGACCTCAACATCCAACTCAAAATAGTCCATACCTATGTCAGTTCTTCAGGTAGGAAGTCAAAGCTTCATCAAGCTGGAAGATCCTGTCTCCTCATTCAGGACAAACCAACTGTCCCTGCAAATGTCAGTCAAGCAATCAGCCTAGATCCTGCCCTTTGCAGGCAGTGCAATCAACCAGGCCCTCTTCTAGTTATCCTGGCTAAAGTACAAAGCCTAGTAGGTAGGACAAATCAGTGGATTCCATCCTTCAAATGCCAAGTCTACACCAGTGTTGTTCTTCTGTCCATTCCATTACATAGGGGTAGAGCCACTAGGTCCTGTCTTTAGAGACCACAGACAAGACCACTCAACAGACCCTATACTCTCCAGCCACAGCATATTACCTGGTCTTATATTTTCCAGCAGAAAAGACAGTACTGTGGAACTATGCCAAACTTGAATGGCCAATAGAAACCACCAGCCAGGTGCAACTAAAAGGCCTTGCTCATCAGATCTTCCATGTCAGGGCATCTTCAGCCCATGGAAACTGCTTAACTTTACCATAATCTGCTCTGTATTTTTGAAATATAGGTGAAGACCACCAGGTCCTGCCATTCAGAGCCCACTAGCAAGGCTAAACACCCAGGCCATCCTCTACCCAAAAATGTGCATAGTAGGTTCAGGGAAAATCCCCAAGATCATCCTCTATAACTAGCGTGAAACCTTATGCCCTGCCCTGTGCAGGCAAAACAGAACCAGACCCTGTCCTGTATAACTATATAGAAGGACTGGGTACAACCCACATAGTTAGAGCAAAACACCATATTCTTTCATCTACAACCAAACTAACTCAGCAGTCCCTATACACCATAGCCAAGCCAAATAAACAGGCCTTGTCCTTCAGAGCCCTCATGATGAGGAAGGCTTCAATAGACTTATCACTTCCCCACACCCTGATGTCTATAGCTGTGTTCTACATCACCAGGTTGTGACTTGAGCATTTGTGTCTCTACTACATGCCCAATCTTCAGGAGCCATGTCCCTCAAAAAGGTCAGTCCTCTGCTGCCTCCTTTTTGCGTCTGTGCTGGCTACCTATATTATTCCCTTTCCTCATGGGTTTGCCTCACATACCTTTGCCTGCTAGAGCACCTCTCCTTAAACTAAAGTCCTATCCCTGGCCTCTCAGCCTCATTCAGCCATTCCCAGGATCTTTTCCTCACCTTCTCTCTTGGCATACTTCTATTTCCTATTAAGAATTTCTGCTCCTTACCTTGAAAATACTACAAGAAGAAATAGGAGAAACACTAGGGCTCCTTGGCGAAAGATGAAATTTTCTTAATAAAGGTCCAGAAACAACAAATCAGAGAAAGGCTGGTTAAGTGGGACTGCATTAAACTGCAGAGCTCCTACATGGCAAAGGACATAGCTAGCAAAATATATCGAAATCCTACAGACTAGAAGAAGATCCTCACCACCCACACAACAGACAATGGTCTCATAGCTAAAAATATACCAACAGCTGAAGAAATTAAATTCCTCCAAAACAAACTCCCAAATAAACAACCACCCCATTAAAAAGTGGGCTAAAGACTTTAAGAGAGCCATCTCTGAAGAGGAAATACAAATGGCCAAGAGACACATGAAGGATTGCTCAACATCTTTGGCTATGAAAGAAATGCAAATGAAAACTCCTCAGCACCACATAAGCAGAAAAAGCCTCAAATGGCTCTGTGGCTCAAGTGGTAGAGCACTAGCTTTGAGATGAAGGGCTGAAGGACAGACCCTTGGTCCAGAGTTCAAGACCCATGACTGGCAATAAAATAAAGAAAGAAAAGAAAAGAAAAAGAATAAGTATAGAGCTCTTCTATGACCCTGCAATCCCACTTCTGGGAATTTATCCAAATTTATAGCCAAGGTATGGATCCAATCCAATTGCCCCTCAATAGATGAACGGATCAAGAAAATGTGATACATATCTGCTTCTATATAATATGGTTCCATTAATAAAGAAATGGAAAGACTTGGAAAAAATTGTATTAAGTGAAGCAGGCCAGACACAAAGGAAAGCAGGTCTCATGATTTCCCTCATTTGTAAGAACTAGAATATGTATATGATATTCTCAACAGGAGATCTCAACAACCCGACTGCTTAGTGCAAAGGACTATATATAATGAAGCATATTTACCTGAACTACAACTTATGGAAACAAGAAGTTCTCATTAGACCCTGTATATAGTTTGCTTTTTCTCTGTTGTTGTTTTTGTCTTTCTTCATTTCTCTTAGTGTTTTGTAACTTGTGTTTTGCATAATAGACAATGCAATACGTGAAAGGGAAAGGGAAGCACAGAATAATTATTGAACCTCGGCAACATTGACCCTCACTTGATACTATGATAGATATGAACATTACAACTTGTGGGGGAGGGGAGAGGGCAGGGCTAGTGGGAGATAAAGAGGGATGAGGTAACAATGATTAAAAACAAATATACTTATTGCCTTACCAATGTAACTGTAGCCAGCTCATCACCTTTTTTTTTTAAAAAAAAGAAAAATATTGTGTCCCTATTTTGGGGTTCATTTCACTTAACATCATCTTATATGGTCATATATACATAGCTTTTGACCTTTTCTATTTGTCCTACACATGTACTAGTTATTGTAAATAAGGGAAACCATGGGACCTATGTTTCTTTGGGCCTTCACTTACTATAATTTTTTCTAATTCTTTCCATTTCCTAACAAATGGGACGATGTCATTCTTTCTGATGGCAGCATAGAATTCATATATATATATATATATATATATATATCACATTTTCTTGATCCATTCATCTACTAAGGGGCATCTGGGTTGGTTCCATATCTTAGCTATCATAAATAATGTTGCAATAGACCCATTGTAACAATGAGATGTACCAAGATACTATGTCGAAAATGAACTTTACAACTTTGGTGGGGGTGGGGGGGTAGTTGTGGGGGTGAAAGGGATGGTAGGGGAAAAATAAAGGAGGAGGCAACAATGCTTGATAGGAAATGTTCTCATTACCTTGCTCATGTAACTCTAACCCCTCTGTACAGTGTTTTCACAATAAAAAAAAACATACACAAAAAGAAAAAAAAAAGAATTTCTGCTCCTCCTCTCCAAGGTCCTCTCGGCTGGCTCTGATCTCATCTTTTGGACTTTCTCTCTTGAGTTCCTTCTCCTCCTCCTCCCATGGTTTTGTACCTGGGCTCATTCTACACTCCTAGCCCTGCAAGGCTTAGGAACACCTTTATTCCTGACCTATCCTGAATCTATTCATGAATCTAGCCACCGTGGAGAGGAAATATAGGGAGTAGATTTCACCCCCTTCCCCTCCTGAGTTGTGGCCTTTTCCAAGAGCTCTACAATGCATCCTCATATACCGGCTTGTGCTGAGTGGTCTCTTGGCTCCATGCTAGAACAAAATTGAAACCAACTTTCCCCCTAGATGCTATCATGCAGCACTTACTTCATGTAGGCCCTTGATTCTCAATGGTTTTTACCTCAGAAAGGCCTACTTTTGTTCCCGTGTTGACTTTCTGTTTTCCATGTTACCCCTTATATAGGGTTAGTTTAATAAGTAAAAATATAATATTGGTTTCATTACTTTTTATGTGACTTTTTTTCTGCTGCTAGTGATTGAACCCAGGGCATGTACACATTCTAATGTACACTGAGAAGAGTTTGCATTGCAGCAAAAAATAGGTAATTCCTCACCATATTTGGAGAACCTAAAGAAGGGAGTGATAATCAACCTCTAAGGATTAGGAACACCATTTTTGTCCCTTATGTTCAGGTCCTCCCTGGAGAACAAATATAAGGAGCAGACATCACCCATTCCCCTCCTGAGTTGTGGCCCTCTCCTGTAATGTTAACACAAGCCTGTAATCCCAACACATGAATGTTACCATGCTGGTAATTGTAAATGCTTCAGGGAAAACATCTCCCACAGGAAGAAGGGCTTTGCCTGGCCCTCGACACTTTGTTCCTGATGTTATTGCAAAAAGGAATTTGACCTCAAGCTCTTCAGAGAAACAGAGAAGGAGGGAGCTATCCCAAACTCATTCTACGAAGCCAATATCACACTCATCCCCAAACCAGGCAAAGACCCAACCAAAAAGGAGAATTACAGGCCAATTTCCTTGATGAACACAGATGCAAAGATCCTTAACAAGATTCTAGCTAACAGAATCCCGAAACACATAAAAAAAATAATACACTATGATCAGGTAGGCTTCATCCCAGAGACACAGGGATGGTTTAACATACGTAAGTCAATAAATGTAATCCAACATATCAACAGAGCCAAGGTCAAGAATCACATGATTATCGCCACAGATGCAGAAAAGGCCTTTGATAAAATTCAACATTCATTCATGCTAAAAGCTCTGGAGAAAATAGGAATAGAAGGAACATTTCTAAAAACAATAAAAGCCATTTATGACAGACCAATAGCCAATATTATACTTAATGGGGAAAAGCTACAACCAATCCTCCTAAAATCAGGAACAAGGCAAGGATGCCCACTGTCTCCACTCCTCTTCAACATAGTCCTAGAACCCTTAGCCAGGGCAATAAGGCAAGAAAAAGACATTAAAGGGATCCACATAGGGAAAGAAGAAGTTAAACTATCCCTTTTTGCAGACGACATGATACTATACCTCCAGGATCCCAAAAACTCCATCCCCAAACTTTTAGAAATCATAAGTCACTTCGGCAAAATAGCAGGATACAAAATAAACCCACAAAAATCAGTTGCCTTCCTATACACTGATAACGTACAGGAAGAGAGGGAAATAAAGGAAGCAACCCCATTCACAATAACCTCCCAAAAAATAAAATATTTAGGAATTAACCTAACCAAAGATGTAAAAGAACTATTTAATGAGAACTATAAAAAGTTAAAGAAAGAAATTGCAGAAGACACTAGGAAATGGAAAGACCTCCCATGCTCCTGGATAGGCCGACTTAATATAGTAAAGATGGTAATACTTCCAAAACTAATATACAAATTCAATGCAATTCCTATTAAAATCCCAATGATGTACATCACTGAAATACAGAAAACAGTCCAAAAATTTATATGGAACAACAAAAGACCTAGAATAGCCAAAACAATTCTAGGGGATAAAGACAATATGGGAGGGCTATCCATGCCGAACTTCAAACTCTACTACAGAGCTATAATAACAAAGACAGCATGGTACTGGCACAAAAACAGACCCGAAGACCAATGGAACAGAAGATCCAGAAATAAATCCACAGGCCTACAGCCAGCTGATATTCGACAAAGGAGCCAAAGACATACAATGGAAGAAACACAGCCTCTTCAACCGCTGGTGCTGGGAAAACTGGGCAGCCACATGCAGAAAACTAAAAGTGGACCCCAGCCTATCACCATGCACCAACATCAACTCAAAATGGATTAAAGACCTTAACATTAAACCTGAATCTCTGAAACTACTGCAGGACAGAGTAGGAGAGACACTTGAACTAATAGGGACAGGAAGGAACTTCCTGAACAGAGTCCCAGGGTCACAACAAGTTGGAGAGAGACTCGACAAATGGGACTACCTTAAAATAAAAAGCTTCTGCACAGCTAAATCTATCGCAACTAAGCTAGAAAGACAACCAACTAATGGGGAAAAATATTTACCAGCAATATATCAGACAAGGGGTTAACATCTTGTATATACAGGGAACTCAAGAAACTAATCCCTCCCAAACCTAACAAACCAATTACTAAATGGGCAAGGGAACTAAAGAGGGACTTCTCAAATGAAGAAATAAAAATGGCAAAGAAACACATGAGGAAATGTTCATCATCCCTGGTGGTAAAGGAAATGCAAATAAAGACAACCCTGAGATACCACCTTACCCCAGTCAGAATGTCCCACATCCACAAATCAGCCAACGACAAATGCTGGAGGGGATGTGGAGAAAGAGGAACCCTATTACACTGCTGGTGGGAATGTACACTTATACAACCACTTTGGAAAGCAGTCTGGAGGGTCCTTAGAAAGCTAAAGATTGACCTCCCTTACGACCCAGTCATACCACTTCTAGGCATCTACCCTGAACAACAGGAACCAATATACAAGGACACGTGCAACTCCATGTTTATTGCAGCACTGTTCACAATAGCTAGGATATGGAAACAACCCAGATGCCCCACGACAGATGAATGGATCCAAAAATTGTGGTATCTATACACAATGGAATATTATGCAGCCATTAGAAATGACAAAATAATGGCATTTGCAGGGAAATGGATGGAGCTAGAAGGAATCATGTTGAGCGAGGTAAGCCAAGAGCGAAGAGACAAAGGGTACATGGTCTCCCTGATAAGTGGATGCTAAATCCAAAATGTTAGGTGATATGACAAAACTAACAGGACTTAAGAAACAAAGAACTCCTGCTCATCTGGTTGAACCACTACTAAATATCCCCATGCTGCTGATCACATGTATGGTGTATAACATGTGAACACTGTTATATATTACAGACTGTGATAGACAATTTGCTCCAGGAAAGTTAGAATGAACTTGTGACTTAGAAATTATGTAATCACTTAATCACAATCAAAAAAAAAAAAAAGAACTTCGGGGAAGGGAGGGAGGGAGGGGATGGTAGGGGGAAAACAATGGAGGGACTAACAATGTTCAAGAGGAAGTGTACTCATTACCTCACTCATGTAACTGTAACCCTCTGTATAGTATCTTTACAATAAAAAATTTAAAAAAAGGAATTTGAGGACATCTTAAGGCAATGACCTAGGTTATTTACTGGTAAAGCAAAAGGAAAGGAGAGAGGCAGTACACACCCAGGTAAGGGTTCTGGCCTGTCTAATGACAGGTGCAAAGATTGTTATAACATTAAAAGTATTTATGGGGAAACAGTGGGTTGGTGTTTGGCACAAATTCACCTTACGATGATTTTTTTCTTTTTCTTCCCATACCTGGTATAAATTGTCATTCTTGATGTTACACTACATTATTAATGGGCCCAGAGCTTTTGAAGCTGGCTTACAATTTTAACTTGGGACACTGAAGTCTAATATCCTTTCAAGCACATGATGGATTCTGCCACATGCTCCCACCATGTCAGGTGTCCATTCTCATGATACGTTTTCCTCCTTAAACAGGTTTTGTGCCAAGAGGAGTCATTTTCCTAGTTTTAAGTGTATTTTTGTATTAATATTTCCTTGCACAATTCCTAAAACATATTAGTCATTTGGACCAGCATAGAGGGTCACTGGGTAACAAATACTCTTTTGACTTTTTTCCATTCTGGCAAATCATTGCAGTTTATAAGGAAGTATATGGATTAAAGCAAAAATAGTGCTTATGTGCTTTTAATCAAGGTGGATATTAATAGAATTATTGTCTCTGAATTCTTAGCTACTGTTTCTCTTACCTATTTCCTGGTCATCTAACCTGTCCCAGTGAAGCAGAGCCAGGATGATTTCAAGGTGGGAGCACTTTGGGCTACATATCAAGACAGTATTAGGCATACATATCATATATATATATATGTAATATGTAGAATACATTATTTTATATTTTATGTAGTATGTGTTCTATATTGTAATGCATATTATATAACATATTTTATACAATTTATATTCTACATTACATAGTACACCTATATAATAAAATATGCATATATAATTCAAATGAAGGAATGTAGGGGTCATATTAGCTAATTTTATAAGTAGAATAAAATGATACCCTGGCAATCACTTAATATCCGTGAAATGGATTTCTAGCTACAAAGTTCACACTTCAACACTATATATCTTCTTATAGACTCTGGTAGATTGCCTCAAACATCTTCCAAGGGCTCCAACAGAAGTTGGAATCCCCCGAGTCCAGCAGACTCCTCCCAAAGATTCTCATTAGACTCCGAGCAAAGAGCACTGTCCAACTTTGGCAGACATTGACAACCTTAGCCTAAAGACTCCATTGGATTTCTAGGAAAGGACGCCATCAGAATTCAGCCGACTCTGAAGAGTCATCCTGCAGACTCTGAGGAGTCCTGTGGCCGACTCTGGCACACAACTCCCAGATACAATGCCCAAAGATCTGGCCAATCCCACTGGGTCAGACCCTTCAGCCTCCAGCAGACAGGGACAGAGGTCTGAGGGAGGGAGAGGGGGAAGATTGGGCATCCATACGCAAGGTCAGAGGGCACATCCCAACCTCAGGACGTGTTGGACGTGTCACGTAATGTACACCTGGCCAATAAGAGGTGACTATTCAGCCCCTCACCTCCCCCCATCCTTTCTACAGGCTCTGCTTCCACCAAGGACATCCTGTTGGCCATGGTGTCGGTCCCGAAGTGGGAACCTGCTGGTATAGACTCTGAGACACTTCAGCTTCACAGAGGGCAAAGAAAGGGTCTGTCCTAGCTCCTGGACGCGGGTGTGGACTGACTGCTGCGCTGCTCGGTTCAGAGGCCGCAAACCAGGTACTGTGGCGTCAGCCGCCATCTTTGTTTCCGAAGCCCGGCGCCGCCCCTATGGGACTGCAGGCCCCAAATGCGTTCTGCTCAGTGCCAGGACAGCCGTGGTCCCTACAAATCCTCACCCGTTTGGGGACCGCGGGGGACAGCCAGGGCTCGGAGGGGTAATATAAGAAGGGCACTGGCTGGAATCGGGACAGGCATAAAAGCCCGAGAACAGTGTTGTTGGGAATTGGTCTGGCAGTGACCAGGCGGCAACCCGTCCGGGGTGCCAACTTCCCAGGCTCCTGCATCTGCTTCCTGTACTCATTTACTGGCAACTCTGAGCTCTCAGCTCTGTAAGTAGTAGTTAACCTGCAGCTTCTCGCGGAAAACACTCTTCCAGTCCAGGGCCACCAGCGGCACCAGTTAGTGTAGGTTTATGGCTCACATCTATGCTAAGCCCTGTTCAGTACAGCATATATCAGCTCAAGGTACTGATATCCGTAGTGGTTCCACATGGATATGGATAGAAGATAGAGTCCCAGATATCTACAACTAGGCCAGTGGACAAGGCCCTGGATGTCATTCATACCAAGCAGGTCGAGATCTTTGTGAATGGTCACCTTTACCATGCCCGGTCCCGGTTTTCTGGCAAAGTACATCAAGGTCTGGCTTTGATATCTGTATCCTGAATTGTGCAGTGAAATTCTGATAGAGGCTGCCTCCACTGCCCCTTCCAGGCAGTTTCTGATCACTCTTGAACTCTGGGCCACATAGTAAAACTCATAGACTCAGCTATATGGGTAACAGTAACTTTCTTGAAATAGAATAGGAATGCTAGGTCCCTGACCCATCCACAGATATAAATTGTAGTCTGTCAGCCACTTTCCCCTGTAGGGGCCTTTGGGATAAAGGCAGTAAAATTCACTAGATTACAAATCCCAGAGATGCAGTTTATTGTAGGAATATCCTTTTATAGGAGTGCTGTTTTATTTTGGCTTTCACTGAGCCAAGAAGCCCAGTTGACACAGTCCCTGCTGGGACAGTGTGACGTTGTTGGTGGCATCCATGGGTTAAGGGTGCACAGGGATACATCACACATGCACTTATCAGTGTCTGCATTGCTCTTTCTAAGGGAGACTCCTACATGGGCTTAAGTGGCTGGCCTCTACAGGTGCCCTCTTATTTGCTGCATTTAATTGGGTTGGGCCATCCATCGGGTTTTTGGGCTCCACATATATCAAATTGAATTGACACTAGCTATTTTAAGGTGGTGATGTGGATTTTCTTAATTACAGGCCCTTTGCTACTGTGTCATCGGACCTCCAGCCATTTGCTATCTGGGGAGTGAGGAAGCCAATATAGTTCATCTAGCTATAGAGCCTTTGTCAACCACTCCTATGCATATACTCAGTTGGCCTCAGTGTGTGAAAGTCAAGAGTCCTGTGTAATTTATTATGTCTCAGTATATGTGTGTGTGTGTGTGTATACACTTTAAACATTCAGTGTTTAGTTGTAGATTTATAGGAACATTCTAGTTACAACAAATAAGGGAAAGGGAAACAAGGTAACTTACATTTCTTTGGTTCTGGCTTACTTCACTTAATATAATTCTTTTCAACTCTTTCCATTTCCTTATGAAAGGTACAATATCGTTCTTTCTAATGGAAGAGTAGAAATCTGATTTTCTTGATCCATTTGTCCACTAAGAGGTATTTGGGTTGATTCCATATCTTGGCTTTGGTAAACAATACTGCAATGAACATAGTTATGCTGGTATATTGTGGCATTGTTAATGCTCCTCCTGAGCATTTGCTCAGGAGCAGGACTGCTGGATCATAGGGTAGCTCTGAGTTTAATCTTTTTTTAAAAAATTAGTTCTTTTTCATATGCAAAAATTTATTGGAAGCATTAGCATTTTCTAGAGAAGCAGATCCAATAGGAAATGTCAAAATAATAAAGAAATTTAGTTTAAATAATGGGTTCTGAGGTCTGAAGCTAGCAACTAGACAAAAGGAGAGCCAGTGTGAAGTTCCAGCTTTGGGTGTTTAATCTTTTAAGGAAACCCCATACTGATTTCCAGAGAAGTTGAACAAGATTATATTCCCAACAACAGAGTTCCCTTTTGGGCACATCCCTGCCAGCATTTGTTATTGTTAGTTTTATTGATAATGGCTATTCTAACTGGGGTGAGATGGAATCTCAATATTGTTTCTTTTATGGCCAGAGATGCTGAACAATTCTTCATGTGTCTGCTGGCCATTCTTACTTTTTCCTCTTAGAAGTCTCTCTTTAAGTCTTTTGCCCATCTACTGATTACATTGTTAATATTTTCAGTTTATTTTGAGGGTTTAATTTTTGAGCTTTAAGTATATTTTAGATATGAGGCCCTTATCTGATGCATAGTTCATAAAGATCTTCTCCATATTACCTGCATTTCATTTCACATCAAGAGGAAGCTCCTCTATAAGGAATAATTGCCCAATTCATATAAACAGTTCTAGAGGTGCCTGGTAGTAGTCTCCTCCCAAGGACCCAGGAAGCCATTCAAAACAAGGGAGTTGAGAAATAACTATCTCAAATCCTGAATGGGATCCCCAAAATGTAATGAACTCTCAGAGAAATGTGACACCAGGCTCTGTTACAGGATTCATTATATTGTGCTAACATACAGTTGGCAGACTCATTTCCTTAAAAGTCTCAAGTACCACCAAGGGCTGGGGGATGGGAGGGCAGGGATGGTAAGGGGAAACAAAAACAAAGGAGGAGGCTATAATGCTTGATAAGAAATGTACTCATTATCTATACAATAAAAAAAGAAATGAACTCATTACCTTGCTCATGTAATTGTAACTCCTCTGTACAGTATTTTCACAATAAAAAAACTTACTAATAAAACAAGTAAACATAAAAAGTCTCAAGTACCTACAAAAACGCCTCCTGTATTTTATATCTCTGCTTTATCATGTGTGTGTATGTGTGTGTGTACGTTTATATAATAATGAGTTATTTCAAGGATGTAAAGTTTTCACCCACATTGTGTGCTGCTTTGCCCAGGGAGCTCAGAGTACCCCAACATAGTTTTTGTCCAGATCCTCTTTACACCGCACATCAGTACATATTATATGCTATCTATTATGCATTATATGGAATACAATTCATATTAAATAGGAACACATTGAATAACACAATACCTGTTATTTATATTATAAATTACACATATATGTTATTTTTATTGTGTAGTACCCACATACATATATGTATATATATATAATAGAGTACACATGTAATACAAAATGAAATATATGTCAAAATGAAGGAATATAGAGGTCATACTATCTTATTTTTGAAAATATAGTAAAATACTATTGTGTCAATCAGTTAAGGTCTCTGAAATGTAGCTCTAGCTCAAATGTTCACACTTATACATTGCATGTATTGGTATTACAGCCTCAGGAGATACCAGCAGACTCCTCTCAAAGACAGCATCAGACCATGGAAGAATTTGGTAGACCCCAGAAGGTTTCTCCCATAGACTTTCAGACTGCGGAAAGAGTCTGGTAGAGTTTGGCAGACCTTTCCCAAACACCCCCATCAGAACTTGACAGAAGCCTTTAAGAAACTCTAGCAGACTCTTCCCAAAGACTCCTCCTAAAGTCTAGGTATGTGACTCATCACAAAGAATTGGTAAGATTTGGCAAACTTGAACAGAAGTAATAGGGGTGGGAGGGCAGGGAAGCCAGACACTAGAGGGAGGTGGCAGCACATCCCAGTCCCCTGAACTGTTGAAAGCGTCAAGTGAAGTATGATTAGCCCATCAGAGACAAGGATTCAGCTATTTCACCCTACCCCTTCCACAGGATTTTCCTGGATATATCTCCAACTGAAGATTTGATGGCAGCCATACTGTTTTTCCTGGAGTTAAGACCATGCCAGAATAGATAACCAATCACCTCAGCTACATGGAGTGCTGAAAAAGGAGGCTTCAATAGTCCCTAGACACGTACAGACTGAGACTGTTGGACATCTGTTGTGAATCAACAACCATGGCATCAGCATCCATTTCCATTTCCGGAGATGAGGTGTCTCCCCCTAAGGACTGCAAGCAGGAAGTACATTTTAGTCATAGTCAGGAATTCTGAGGTCCCTACAAAATCCTTAGATGTCCAAGGACTATAGGGGAAGTCCAGATATGGATGGGGCAATCCCCAAAGTACACAATCAGGGGCAGACACAGAACCCCATAGGAAACTTTGATGGAAATCAGTCCTGCAGTGACCAGACAGCAACCCCCCCAGGGAGCCATCTAGTTCCCAGGCCTCCTGCACCCCCTCCCTGTATTCCTCCATTGGCATCTCAGAGCTCCCAGCCCTGTAGCAGCAGACAACGTGTGGCTTCGAGAGGAAGGCAGTCATTTCACCGAGGGCCTGTCCTTTGCAGGGCCACCACCCCACCAGCCACACCAGTGGTATTCTCCTTAGGCGTGCATCTGTCCCATGTCCTGCTTGGCAAAGCCATAGCTCAGCTCAAAGTCCTGATCTGTGCAGCCATTCCATCTGTACAGGATCTAATCTGCGAATACTAAATCAGAGAAGCTCAGCCATCTGCAAGCAGGCCAGTGAAAAAGGCCCTGAACTCCAGTAAGATAGGCCCCGCCAAGGTCTTCAGGATCAGGTGCCTTTGTCAGGCTGGGTTCAGATCCTCCGGAGGAATACTTCAAGGTCTGGCTCTGATCTGTGTGACCTGACTGTTCAGGAAGCCTCTGATCCAGGCCACGACCACAGCCTGACCCAGGCAGTTTCTGATCATGCTTACCGTGCTTCCCTGGCAACTCCTGATGCTGGAAACCCTGTTACAGAGGTAGATCAAGATCTCTACAACCAAACTGTTCCAGAAGGTCCCATTGTTTGCAGGAGTACATCTGAGTCCTACCCTGATATCTTCAACTATCTTAGCTTGGCAAGACCTCATCTTCCCAAGGAGGTTGGGCTGGCAGATATCAGGCTCCACAAAAGTGAATTAGTGTCTGGTACTAATCTCCACGTTCAGGTTTTGCAAGAAAGCCCAGATTGCCTTCACCCAACTGTGGCAAGTATTGAACTTCATGGCAATGCTAATAAAGTAAGCCTAAATTTGTGCAGCTAGGCTACTCAACAAAGTGCAGTTCTGCATAACAACGAATCAGAGTCCAGTTCTTATCTTCATGTCCAAGTCCACCAGGAAGGCTTTGATCAGGATTGTGGCCATAGCTGCCATCACCACAGGAACCACCACCAACCAAAATGCACTACCCACAGATGTTCTGATCTCTGCTGTATAGGTACCATGCCTGATCCCAGTGTGTGGAATCCTTTCGCCCAGGGAGGCCAAGATCTCAAGCAGGCCTCTACAGAAAGCCACACTCTTTGCTGCAGTATATCAGGGTTCTACCATGATGTTCAAAGCCATAGTTGCTGGAGAGGCTTGGATCAATGTAACCAGGCCACATGGTCAGGGAGCCTTCTAAGGACCAATGTATCAAGATCTGGCCCTGATCTCCATGGCCAAGTTTTCCAGGACTGTCCTGATCATCACCACCAGTGGCTCATCAGGACAAATGAAATCACTATGCTGCTCCATCATATCCTCATCTCTGGCAGACCAAACCAGTTCAATAGACAAGGCCCCAAACAGCATAGAAATGCATCTGTGTCCTGTGATGATGTCAAATGCTATAACCAGGACTACAATGAGGTTATATTACCTAGCCAAGTTCTTCAGAGTAGTGCATGGGGGAATGGAGGCAAACCATGGCTCCAAAAGACAAGACCCCACCCATATGGACTGCATGAGGGAGGTGCATTCTGGTCATGATCAGGGTAGTTGGTGTCATTTTGTTTGTCTAAGATGTTTGCATCATGAGAAATGCAGTCTGGTCCACATGGAATAATTTTTAAACAGCATTGACCGGCTCCAACACTTTCAAGAGGAGACCAAGTGTGAACACCAAGAACAACCTAAGTAGGAATGCTCCCCTGTGACCAGGCTGCAAATCATCCAGGGTACCCTTTTACATCAATTGTGACCTGTCTGAAATCATCTTTTCAGAGCTTTGAGCCCAGCAGCATCTGCCAACCTTTAGCCCCCAAGGGAACACACTCAACTGTTCCAGGGAAAGTGCTTCTTTCCCAATGCTATTACTGCACAAGGTTGTGGTGTTCCACACAATACATCTGCACCAGGCTGTGTTCTATGAATCCCTCCATTGATTTCAGGTACAGGTCAATCCACTTGGGCAATTTCTGATGCCCTCAAAAGCAACCAGGCCACACGACAATGCCCAGTTCTCAGCAACTGGACCACATTGTCAGAACTGGTTGTCTTCTCTGATCTCAGTGGCCAGAATATCCAGAAATTCCTTAATTTCCACCACCACCACCACACTTGGGAAAGTTTTGTTCTCCAAAGCCTCCCCACACAGCCAAATCTTGCCACTGACAATACCCCACATGGGCAGTTTTATTTTGCTACAACACTGCCCTGGCAGGTCTAGATCTCTGCAACCAATCTACTACTAGTCAGGGCCTGGCTCTCCATAAGAGTATATCTGGGACAAATCCTGGTCTCCATGGCCATGCAAGCTTTCCAGGCCCAGATGCTCTGCAACCTAGCCACTATGCAGCAGTGCATAGGGTCTGGCTCTGATTTCCATGGCCAGGCTATCCAAAAAGTTTGTGATTTCCAATGACATTATGCCATTGCATGCCCAGATTTTCAGGAATTCTCTACCTAAGTAGGTCAGACCCTCTGCAATCTGGCCATGTGTCAGGCACCTTTCACTGTAGCAATGTGCTCAGGTCCATCATTGAGCTACACAGTGATGTTCTAAAAGCATATCCTCATCTCTGTGTTCTTGCCACCCAGATAGGATTTAATCTTAACAATCAGTCATTTTGACCAGGTAGTATTTATTATTGTCCAGAGCATTTCTTAAATGTATGGCTCTATTTCTATGGCTAAGCCATATATAAAGGCACTGATTGCCACCACTGCCTCCATTTGGCTGATTCTGACTACGATGGCCCTGTCACATTGGCAGACTAATATCTCTGCAACAAGGCCATTCAATTAGGCGCATTTTTCCACAGCAGTGTAACTGTTTCTAGCCCTTTTATGTGGTCCAACCAAACAGGCAAACCTGGAAGTCTCTAGCCATGTGGTTCAAGGTACATGCTTTCATCTATATAGCTTAGCCACCCAGGAAGGCCTTGCTTGTTACCACTTCCCCTTGGGACAAATACTCAGCCAAGATACCCAGTTAGCCCTTGATAGTACCAAGATAGTACTACCTTTCCAAGGATAAATATCTGCCACTTGGCCCTTTTGCCTGACCATGTTCTCCCCTGAATTTCCTCAAGATATGGCCCTGATCCCCATTTCTAGGACATCAAGAAATTCTGATTACAGCTGCTGCCTGGTCTATGCAAATCTTGATCTCTTCTGTATCATTACTGAGTTATCCATTTAGTCAGGCCATTCAACCAGTCTTATTCACTACAGTAGTGCAAATGGTTCCTAACTTGAGCTCTGCAGCAGCAACTTTCTGACAGGCACATACATATCTTCACAACTAGGACTTTCCCAGGTCCAGTTCTCCACAGTAGATCATCATTGTCCAGCTATGATTTCCATGGTTGCACTACTCCCTGTGCCTATGACTCACACATCATGGCAAGTGCTGAACCTCCCAGTTGTCCTGACAGGGTAGGGAAAGATCCCTGCAACCTGACCACTATACAAGACCTCTTACCCTTTAGCAAAACTCCAGCTCCAGCACTGATCTGATCTACACAGGCATGAAACTCTGGAAAAATTGTTCCCTGGCCTCTCCACATATATGTAACACCAATCTCAGAAGCCAGGCCATTTTTTCAGGCCTCATTCTCACCAGTGCATCTGTATCCTCAAGCCTGATCTCATTATTCATGCTACCAAAGGAGGCCACACTCTCTAGAGCAAGGTCACTCAGCAGTAGGAATATCAGTGCTTCACCATGTTGGCAGATCCAGTTCTCCACAGCAGAGTCAAACCAACTGTCCCTGATACAGGCAGTCAGGCAATCAGGCTAGACCCTGCCCTTGGCAGGCAGGGTAAAGAACCAGGCCCTGATGTCTTTAGTCTAGCCAAACCACAAATCCTTCTTCCAAGAGTTAGGCAAAATCAGCAGGCTCAAAAATCAGCAGCTTCAAAAGCCAAGTAAAGAACCAGTATTGTTCTTCTTATCCCATTATATAGAGGTAGGACCACTGGGTCCTGCCCTTTAGAGTCCACAGGAAAGGCCAATCAACAGGTCCTACACTATCCAGCTGAAGCATATTGCCACATTTTATATTATCCAGGAGAAACAGTACTGTGAAAATATGCTGAACCTTTAGGCTGCATGCTAAAGAGCCAAGACAAACCACCAGATGTGGGAACTTGTCAGGGGCATAAGCAACAACGAGGCTGAGATCTGAGGATCGTGGTTCAAAGCCAGCAGATGCAGGAAAGTCCTTGAGATTCTTATCTCCAACTAACCACCAGAAAACAGGTAGTGGAGCTCTAGCTCAAGTGATAGAGTGCTTGCTTTGAGTTGAAGAGCTGAAGGACAGCACCCAGGCTCAGAATTCAAGCCCCACGACCAGAAAAAAAATGAGAATGCACTTGCCAATTAAAATAGAATGCCCTATGATATAATACTTTCCCTACTTCTTCTATATGGCAATGTATAAAAAGCAGGTTCTTGAAGAATTTGTACATCTACATTCTCAGCAATATCATTCATAATTGCCATTCTATCAAAGGGTAAAATAGAAACCATAGAGTTTTTTTTAATTTTTTTAAATTTTTTTTTGGGTCCGGTCATGGGGCCTGAACTCTGGGCCTGGGCGCTGTCCCTCAGCTCTTCAGCTCAAGGCTAGCACTCTACCACTTGAGCCACAGTGCCACTTCTGGCTTTTTTCTTTTTGCTTATGTGGTGCTGAGGAATCGAACCCAGGGCCTCGAGCATGCAAGGTAAGCACTCTACCACTGAGCTACCTTCCCAGCCCAACCATAGAGTTTTTTCAGATAGGTGATAATCTAAAAGTATTAATACCATGTAAAACCACTCAGAATTCGGAAGAAGAATATTTTTAAAGACTTTTCAAGAGTATATATTATAGTTGTGGAAGAGAGTAGTTTATCATAACCTCTATCCATGCACTCAAGATACCTTGATTCAACTCTCCATGCTCATCTCTACATCCCCTTCCATTTCTTCAAACAATTGCCACAGAATTTGTGAAATTCTGATACGTGTGAGAATATGGATGATCCATGACTATTGAAAGTAAAGAACCAGTTGCATGAAGACAAAGAGTATATGGTCCCACCTATACAATATACTTACTGTAGTCAATTTCATAAATGTAGAAAGCAGAAGAGTAGCTGTGAGAGGTTGAGGGGAGAGAGCAGTCGAGAGTTGTTGAATGGGCACACACCTTCAGTTCCGCAAGAAGAAACAAATTCTGGAGACTGAGCTCTCAATCACATCAGTGGACTTACTATTCAGGTATACATTTAAAAATTGGTCAACAGTGTATTAATTTATTTAGTTATGTTGTTTGTTTTTTCATGCCAGCCCTGAATTCAGCTATGGGCAATATCTCTGAGCTTTTTTGCATGAGGGTTCTTGAATCCTGCTCCAGTTCCATATATTTTGTGGCCAATTTAAGTTAAGAGTCATTGAGACTTTCCTGCTTATGGTGACTTCAGATCTCAATCTGATCTTAGACTCCTGATTAGCTAGGCTTACAAGTGTGAGCCACATTTGTAGCTAGTTTGGGGGATTTCAGTGACATATTCCCAGTCTCAATTAACTAAAGATAAAAAGAGAACTGTGACTCAAGAGGTAGATCACTAGACTTGAGCAGAAAGCTCAGGAACACTGCCAGGTCATGAGTTATAAGCCACACAGCCCTGTACCCCCAAAGAAATAAAAGGTAGGCACAGGGTCTCATGCATGTAATACTAGCTACTGAGGGGGCTGAGATCTGAAGATCACAGTTCAAAGCCACTCCGTTCAGGAAAGTCTGTGAGACAGTTATTTTCACTTAGCAAACAAAAAGCCAAAAATGGAACTTTGGCTCAAGTGGGGGAGTGCTAGTCTTGGACACAAAGAGGTGAAGGATGTCACCCAGTCCCTGAGTTCAAGCCCCAGGACCAGCACTACAACAACAACAAAAAGTTTGAAGAGAGAATCCCAAGTCCTAAGAAGAGCCTAAGTAGGAGTCCTCCACTGAGTGACTACCACCATCTCACCCCAATCATTCTGCATCCTCTGCCTTCATAAGGGCCTCCTTGAGACCCACATTTGTCACTGTACTGTTTTTCTTTGAGTAGGAATCCACAATTATAGGCTCCCTTTCACCTCAAGCAACAATAATAACAAGAACAAGCAGTGGTGAAAATAAGACTTATGTGGAAGGCTGAAAAAGGCTGCTGCCCTAGGCTCTTGGAGGACTTCTCAAATTCAAGAGGAAAATGATGTCTCCAAAATATGAGGCTCCAATCCACAGGGACTACATGAGACAGGTGTACTCTGGTGATCATCAGGGTAGTTGGGGTCCCTTTGCTGGTCTTAGATGATTGTGGCATGATGTGGGTGCCCAAGTCCCCATAAAGCAAACTTCAAACAACACTGGTTGCCTCCTCTACTGCCAAGAGCAGATAAGAGCAACTGAAGTAGGAATCCTCCCCTGAGTGATCAGGCTGCAAACGCTCCAGGATGCACTTTCCCATGAGTTGTGGCCTGTCTGACATTATCTTCTCATAGCTTTGAGCCCAGCAACATCTGCCAACTTTTAGCTCCTGGGAACATCCTCAACCCTTCCTGTGCAAGTGCTTCTTTCCCAATGTCATCATTGCACCAGGATGTGATGTTTCACTGTTCAAAAAGAAATGTACTCATTACCTGACTTATGTAACTATAACCACTCTGTGCATCACTTTTACAATAAATTTTTTTAAAGTAAATGCCTAAGAAATAACCAAAAAACTCTCAAATATTAGAGGACTCAAACCCCTCAATATTATTGTGGGTCTATTACTAAGAGCCTATTCACTACTTCCTTGCCTAGTATCTCAGGTTATAAAATTTGTCTACAAATTTATGGAAGCTATGGAACATTAACAAGTCAGTTCCTCTTATATAATGTAAAAATATATATCAACCAATAAGAAGATGATCTTTAACCCTAAATGGGCCTAGGCATGATCTAAGGAACGAGTAGATGGATAGAGAGGAGCTCAGTTGAAACTATGTGGGAAAAGCTGAGGCCTGGCATCAAAGGCTAGGGCTCTACCACTTGAGTCAGAGCACCACTTCCCGCTTTTTCTGAGTAGTTTATTGAGAAATGTAACAGGATGAAATATGTTCCCTGAAGCATTTATAATTACCCATGAGGAAACGTCCCATGTATTGGGAATACAGGCTTGTGTTAACATTCCGGATTGTCATTCCATTCTTTTCTTCTCCAAATAAGGTCAGGAATTACCTATTTTTGCCAAAACGCAAACTCTTCTCAGTACTGGACGTACCTCCGAGTTAGAATGTGTACTGATTATGGACACAATACCTGGGCTCAATCACTAGCGGCAGAATAAAAGTCTTACTAAGTGAAAACAAATGAAATCAATCTTGTAATTTCAGTCATTAAACAAACTCCTTATAAGAGACAACATGGAAAACAGAAACATCAACTCTGGAGGAAAAATACACCCATCTGAGGGGAAGCACACTGGGAGTCAAGGGCCAACGTCAAGGAAGTGCTAAACGACAGTGTCAATGGGGCATGTTGGCTTCAATTTTGGTCTGGATGATGGCTTCCTCATCTAGTCACCGACTCAGCACAGTGGGTAGATGCATTATAGAGCTCTTGGAGAGGACCATTGCTATGGAGAGGAAGGAGGTGACATCTTGCATTTGTATTTGCTTTCCATGGTGGCTGGATATAGGACATGAAGTTCAGGGAGGAAGATGTCCCAATGGCTAGCAGGACTAGGAATGGTAATTGAGCCAAGACTACAAAACAGTGGGGGCAGGAAGAGAAAATACAGGTGATGAGATCAGTGCTAATGCCAGAGGACTCTGGAGAGGGGAAGGAAAAATTCTCAGTGGGGAAAAGAATTATGCCAAGGAAGAAGGTGAGGAAGAGCGCCTGTGAATGGCAGAATGGGGCTAGGAGGCCAGGTGTCAGACTTCAGTTTACTGTGAGCTGCTCTAGAAGACAGTCTCTGGTGAAGCAAAGCTATGGGGGAAAAAAGGAGTACTATAGGCAACTGGCTCAGGTGCAAAAGGGCAAAGAACTGGCCTTTTCTGAGAGGCTTGGCCACTGAGAATAGGGCTTAGAGACACGACTGCAGATGTCAGGACTTGGTGATGTAGAGCACAAGTGTAGCCATGAGGTTGTAGCACAGTGGCAATACATTGAAGTACAGAGCCTGTCCCTGACATGAGGCTTCTGAAGGACAAGGCCTGTTTATTTGGCCTGGCTATGGTGTCTAGGTACTGCTGGGTTAGCTTGGCTATGGATGAAAGAAAACGGTGGTTTGTCCTAGCTGTGTGTGTTTGGCCCAGTCATTTGACATAGTTACACAAGACAGGGTCTGATTCTTTTTTACTTTCAGAGGGCAGGGCACTATGATTCACTCTAGCAATAGAGGATGGTCTCGGGGGTTTGCCCTGACTGTGGAGAGTAGGGCCTGCTATACACCCTGTCTGGGTAGGAGGTAGCTTACTGGTTTAGCCTGGCTGATAGGCTCAGAATGGCAAGGTCTGGTGCACTGGTATGCCAATTATAAAAAGCAGGGTGTAATAACATTGGTCAGTTTAAAGAGGAAAGATGCCCTGGCTTGGAGGCTCTGATGGGCAAGGCCTATTAGTTTCTCCTGGCTGGGTTGGTTTTGGCAGTTCAGGATGGTACCTAATGATTTGGTATAGTTGTACATTACTGTGCTTTCCCCCGGAACATGTGAGAACTTGTAATATACTGTGGCTAGACAATATAGGGCCTGTTGATTGGCCTTGCCTGTTCCTCTAAAGAGCACGGCCTTATAGCCCTACCTCTATTTATTGGAATGGGAAGGAGTACAGCACTTGTTCTTGAAATGGCTTTGAAGAATGGAATCTACTGATTTTTTTTCTAGCTATTGGAAGAGGGCTTTGTGCGTTAGCTAGGCTAAAGACAGCTGGGCCAGGTAGTTTGCCTTGACTGCCAAGGGCAGGGTCTAGCCTGATTGCTTATTAAAGTGCCTATTAAAGTGCCTATTAAAGTGATAGTTGGTTTGGCCTAACTGAGGAGAAATAGATCTGCCAGCTTGGTGAAGTTTTGACTGCCTACAGGAGGACCTGACATAGGTACGGGACTATTTTGAGATGGATGATGAGGTCTGTGGTTGTAAGGTGTAGTACCTGGTATGTTTCAGGGACATATGGGAGCACAAGGAACTGAATGACTTAGTTTAAGAGATGAGGGTAATCAAGGACTACTCTGTTGGTCTGGCCACAGAGATCAGGGGGCTGGGGTGGAGGCCATACGGTGGAGATCAGAGCCTGCTTGGGAGAGAGGGACAGGGAGGTTAGGGCTGATACCCTAAGGACTACTGTGGAGAAAGCAGCCTGGCTGAATTACCCTGCTTCAGAAAGTGTGGCCTGCCCAAGTAGCATGGCTAATGAGATCAGGGATGAGAATACAGACATACTATTGAGAATGATGCCTAGAAGCATGGCTTGGTTTCTGAGATTGAGCACTAAACATAAATGGAAAACTGGTAGATCATTATCTACCAGGGTTTCATGCCTGTGTACATCAGAGCTGGACCTTAATGCTTAGCTAAAGAGAAAGAGTTCTGACATGGTGGCCTGGTTACAGGAATCTTGGGTTGCCCAGGAGAACAACTGGGGAGCTCAGGACTTGCCATGGCATGTCAGTTATGGCCACATAGAGTAATGCAGCATGGAAATCACAGGTGAACTCTGATGCCCTGTTATGGAGAGAGGAACCTAAGAAAGTGGACCAGTTCTAAAGATATATGCCTGCCTGGAAGTTGCTGCTGAAGAGATAAGATTAGGAAACAGCTGCACTGCTGTAGTGAATAAGACCTTGTTGACTGCCCTGATTACAGGATTTAGGCCTAACTAGGAAATGGGACAGTGAAGGTCAAACCTGCACAGATGTGGCAACAGCTACAATCAGGAAATTTCTGGATGTCCTGGAATGGAGATCAGAGCTGTATCTTGAGGAAGAACGTGTATCTGGGGAGAACATGTCCAGGCAAAGTGGCCAAGTTGCAGACATTTATCCCTGCGCAGGCAGCACTGTCTTGGTATCAAGTACTGCCTGCATAGCTTGACTGAAAATCTGCCCAAAGGGCAATGATTAAAATCAGGGTCTTCCTGGATGGCTAATCTATAGAAGCAAGAGGATGCAACCCCTGACCACAAGGTTGGAGACATCTTGGTTTGCCTGGTTGCACAGTCACATAAACGGCTAGTCACATAAATTAGACATGGTTAATGGCTGGTTGAAAAGATCTAACTCTGCAAATGTGGCAGGGCCATGGGAGTCAGAATCAGCCAAATGGAAGCAATGGGGGCAATCAGTGTCTTCCTGTATGACCTATCTATGTAAATCTTGGCCTGGCGTAATGACCAATTTTCCAAGATCTGGTGCTACTGGATGAAAAGAAACTGGACCTCAGGAGTGGTCTGGGTGTTGTAGAGTGGTTGATAAGGGCATGTCTGGTTGCTTAGGCCCCTGAGATGTTCCATACTTGGAGATGTGTGGGCATCGATGTGTAGTAAGTAATATACATCATGTTGGGATCCAGATAAATTGCTCTGCAGAATATGGCCTGGTTGAGTGGCCTGGTTGTGGGGATCTTGGCCCGCACTTTTGATATGTCCCTGGAAATCAGCACCAGACTCAGACTGCTCTGGAGAAAATTTCCTGGGAGAGTGGTCCAGTCACCAATATCTGGTCGATAAAGAATTTGGAGATGAGCACTTGCCATGATGTGGCAGTGTTTGTGATCAGGGCATGTCTGGGTGTTGGGTCCCCTAAGATCAGGGTTTGACATTGATGCACTGGTATGGAGAGCAGTGCCCAGTGAAGTTGCCCAGTTCTGGGATTTCCAGGTGTATGTAATGGTGTAATGTGGGCCCAAACATCAGGACATGACAAAGGTACAATGATTGCACCAGAGAATAGGGCCTAGAAAAGTGTCTTATAGGGAGAGATTCAAGCCTGCCTGAGTGACCTGCCCCAGACATAAGGGTAGTACCTAATGCACTGCTTATGGAGAAAGATGCCTGGCAATGTTGCCCAAGTGCAGCAAACATCAGGATGGGACCCACATGAACTGCTGTGGCCATTAGGGAAAAGTAATGCTCCCCAGGTGCTGAGACAGAGTTTGCAGGTGGAGTACAGAGTCAGATATTATGTTAGGACCCAGATGAACTGCTCCTCAAAACATGTCATTGTTGAGTTGCCATTATAATGGGATCATATCTTGCATGGATGAAGTAGTCCCAGATCAGGGTCATTTACAAATGCACAGCTGTGGAGACAACCTGGCCTGACAGAATACTCAGGATGTCAAGATCCCATGACACTGGTTGGTAAGAAACTGAAACTAAGACCTCCCATTATGTGTCGGTGCTGCTAATCAGGGCCTGCCAGGATAGTGTGACCATTAAGATATGTGGAGGAACTCCATGCATGGCAGTGGAGAACAAGATTTGGCAAAGTTGCCAATTTCACCTCAAACTCAGTGGCAGTCATCAAAAGAAAAACGAGAAACTGCACTGGGGAGGATGTGTGGGAGAAATGTGCAGTGCAGAAAGTCTCCAGTTGCTGGTGGGCATGGGAACTAGTTCACCACTATGAAAATCAACATAGAGGTTCTCAAAGACTTAAAATGCACTTTCCCTATGACCTCATCATATCACAGTTGCACATGTTTGCAAAGGAGATATAACATCATACCAGGAAGACACCATGTTTCTTGAGCAGTATTCATGGGACCCAAGTGATAGCATTAAACAAGTTGTCCAATAGCACATGAATGGATAAAATTATTCATACATAAATGTCTATGATATATATAACATACATAATGCATTGTAGTATTGGCATATTACATATAGAAAAACATGTCTATGGTATATAATGTATAGGCATATATGTATCATTGTACAGTCTACAACAATTACTGACTATGGTGAGAAACTTGTCTATCATTTTTATAATGCTTATCATCTTGCTTCAATTTCTCTAGTAAGGCAAAGAATTGTGGTTAAGGTGACAGCTTAGAATGATAGTTACCTTCGTACCTTTCTGGTAACTGGGCCAATGCCAGAGATATACATACATTCCAACAGGGTTCTTAGAAACTTCAAGAGGAAACATTGCCAGAATTCCATTAAAAGGAGGGGAGAAGAGAATATGCAAAAAAAGTATAGCATGTATCCCCAGTTGATTCAAAAACCCAGAATGAAGCCTGTCCCTAGGACAGTTTATACCCTTGTTCATCCTGCAAATCACCTAATACAATAGGAACACACATACACACTCAGCCTCACATAGCTCCTCATAGAATAGGTCACAATTCCCCCTTTTAATGTAATTTTCTATTAATGGCTTTCCAGTTAATATATGATTATACCCCATGTCAATCATTAACCCTGACATCTGGAGCTCCTGTGATCAGCAATCAGACTTTTTACCTCTGGCAAATGAGGCTTCTGCCCTGAGGCTCCTTTCATTTCTGTTCTTCCTTCCTTGATTTTGGGTGTTCTTCCCAGACAAGCAAGCCATGCTTGAACATGCCCTACTCTTTGGAGACTCTAGATATCCGCATCACACTCTGCCCCCTTTTCTTCATCCACTTGTGTTAAAGCATGTGAACGCCACTCAACTAAGTTAAAAGTTGCTTTGGCTAAGCAGGTATAACTGCAATCTTCCTGGAAAAAAAAGCCCATTTAAGAGACATTAAATGGTTGACATAATATTATCTTAATCTATTTCACTTTAAAAATAGCAGTTAGCATGGACCCTTCATTCTCTTATTTTGTATTTTATTTAGTGTTTTTGGAGATTGATACACTACATAGTCCAGACTGCTCTTAAATGCACACTTCTCCTACCTTATCCCATCCATTGCTGGGAATACAGGTCTGTATCACCACACCTGGATACACCTACCTTATTTAAGTGCTTCAAATACGGCAAGGAATTGCTACTTTTGCTATAGTGAAAAGTGTTGAGATGTAGGTCCATGTAAAGAGGGTAGAATTAGCATTTACCAGCCTTTATTGAGTAAAACAAGTTAAAACAGTTCTATGTAAGCCAAAGAAAACCAACATTTAAATATGAATGCTTAAACAATCCAAACTGAAGAGACAAGCTAGAAAAATATAAATCATAACTCAGGGGCAAAAGTAGAATTTTTGAGAGAGAAGAAACAGGAATTAATGACCAACAGTGGGAGAAGACTGGGCAATGGGGAGAAAAGACTTTGAAATTGCTGTCAAATGGTTCCAGGCTTACAGAAGTTTTGGTGACCTGCAGGTAATGATGCAGCAGGCATCCTATTCAATACAGTGCAGTAGGTTGTGGACACTTTAGGTGTTGTAGATGATGATCACAGAAGACATAGTTCAGATGAAAAGAGGGTGAGATCCATTCCCTATACATGCTCTCTGAAGATGAGGGTGAGGGAGCAATGTTCACCTAACACTAGCAGGACTAGGAGTAGCAATTGAGCCCAGGCCAAAAGACCCATGGGAGCCCTCAAGGCAGAATATCAAGTTGGGGTTGGGAGAGGAGCCCAGGAAACCTAGGGAAGGGGAGAGAAAACACTTAACCAAGGAAAGAAACATGCCAAGAGAGGATGGTGAGGAAGAGCTCCTCTAAATGGCAAGATCGTGCTAAAAAGTCAGGTGCAGGACCTCAGGATAAAGAGAGCTGCTCTAGAAGAAAAGCCTTTATAAGACCAATCCAAGGGGGAAAGGAATACTATGAGCAGTTGTCCAGATACAAAGGGAGGCAGCAGAAGGCTGACCTTTTCTGAGTGGCATGGCTCTTGAGGATGCCACCTGGAATAGACGCAGGACTGCAGAAAGTAGGACCTGGTAATATACGGCATCTGTGGAAAAGTGTGTGGCAAAATGGCATTTTGGTAAAGAACACAGCCTATCTTAGAATCAGGGCTCTGATGAGCAAAACCTCCTGATTTGACCTGCCTATGGAGTATAGGGCCTGCTGGATGAAACTGGCTCCAGATGAAAAGGTTTGCTCTTCTACTCTGACTGTGTGTATTGGGTCTTAATAACATGTGTCCAACAGCAGTCACTGCAGTACAGGAGGGGGTGTGAATGGAGAGAGTGAATGAGGGTGACTTTGGCTGCAGTAAATTATATGGCTGTGTACAAATAGAACAATGAAATTGTTGGCATTCTTTTATGAAGAGAGAGGGAATAAGGGAGTGTGACAAGAGCAGATGAGGTTAATGGAGTACACTGCATGCATATAAGCAAAGGACACATGGAAACCCACTTGCACCACTAATATTTACCAATACAAGAAGTATTAGAACACAGAACTGCATATAACCTGTGGGAAAGACACTCAGGATGAGGAAAAGCATGTGCAAACTTCAGGAGGTGGATCCAGTCCAGTGTTATCACGGAACAGAAATGAGGCCTGTGTGGTCGAGCCCTAGGCAGGGAATTGTGACATGAGAGAGTTTGGCAATGACTCCTGGAAGCTCAGAAGATAAAATAGGATAAATGCAGACAAGTATGTCAGGCAAGGTGTAGTTCATAGTGCATTATCCTTCTCACCACTTCGTGAGAGGAGGAAAGTGCAGTGTAGGAGAATCCTGGGGAGATGACCTCACTCAGCCATGAGAGATCTGTCCATCTGGAAGTAAAAGGAGCTAGTGGCAGATCACCTTTTGTCAGGCATACCCAAGCACTGCCAAAAACCTTCCTGAGTTGCACTATAGGAAGAGGTGCTAGCTTCTGGGAAATCACACAGCACTAGCTCACTGTCCTTGTAGACACACTCTTAACCTCTCTTTCCCCAATATACACCTATTGCAGTGCTTTTTTCATCTCTTTTTGTATCCCTACCCTCCATTGCAAGAAAACATGACCATCAAAGCCACCATCCCACCCACTCTCCATAGCAAAATCTACATCCAGCCCCAAACATCCTCATTCCTGATTATATTCACTTCCTGGTCCTCCTGTCTCTCAACCCATGGCTAGAAGCCCTTAGGGACTGACTGGCACCTCGATTGTGGTTCTATTCTGCCCACAGATTGAGCTTCACTGAGATGACAGAAACCAGCTCTGGCACATATAAACCATGTCCATTCAGCCTAAGTATGAGATCTTGTCACATCCCTGGAGATTCCTCCTTTGCGCTGCTGCCAAATCTAACCCTAAATCTCTTTCCCCAAAGGCCAGTCTGGTGGTGGAACCAACTACTCGATCCTTGACTGGGCAGTGGCAGTGGCCACTTTCTTAAGAACACATAGACCCATTCCTGACTCCACCAACACTTGGAGCCCTTGGTTCTGGCGCTTCAAACTTCACTCTCCTGCTTGCTCCATAGCAACCCTTCAAAGAAGCAATGTGCTATGCAGGAGAAGAGATATGAACCCACTAAGGCATGAAACTGAGCATACATAGGGCCAGCTGTGTATCCCCAGACTGCTCTGTGCTGTCAGCACCATCATGAACATCTTCACTATCTCCACTTGAATGACAGCATCACCACCATCATCAATCATCCCTACCTCCATCTGCATCAGCCTTACCAGCACCATTAATATTACCATCATCATCATCCTCATCACCATCATCACTATCATCATCGTCATCATCACCATCTTCATAGGGAACAAACAAAGGTCGCTATGTATTATTATCTGTGCCAATTCTCATCACAACCCAATGACGTTTCTTGAAACAGGAGACCAAGACATAGGAAAGTCTATCAGTGTTCACCTCCCCCAAATGGCACAAAGCCAGGTTGGCAGATGTGAGTCCTAGCTCAGTTCTGAAAAGATGAAATGCTTTTACTCTTCAGACTACTGAGAAGGTCTGGTTCATGTTCATGCTTACAGCATAACAGAAGAAAATTGCCAAGGTAGAGGTTTATGACGAATGGATTTATTTCTCAGTGTCTCTGTTGGTTCCCTTTTCCCAGAAAGCAGATGGAAAAAAATTAATGCCTTACCTAAAAAGAAAAATATTTCCTAATCAAAACAGAATATAAAAAGTGGCAAAAACTCCCATGTTCCTGGATTGGAAAGATCAACATCGTGAAAATGGCAATACTTCACAAGGCTATCTACAAATTCAATGTGATACCTATCAATATT
>NW_012267813.1:26332-30869 GCF_000151885.1 Dipodomys ordii | reverse complement strand
GGCACCTAAAGACAATTCTTAGCAGGAGATAGAGCTATGTTTTCTTGAGTACAGTGGTTTGCAACTATGTACTTGGCATTGGGAATAGTTTAAAATGGAAACTCAAGTTTTTAAGTTTCGGTCTTTTTACTTTTAACCTAATGAAATGAAAATAACAGATTTTTGTTCTGTTATTATAGATCCTGTCAAACTTCTTCCAGTGCAATCTCGGTCACAGAGAGGCGGAAAGATGCAACAATACCAGGAGATGCCCAGCAGCGTGAGTGTGGAAAGGCAGAACAGGGAGCTGTATGCTGTGGAGGACAAGGTTGGGCTGAGCAGACTCCAGAGGCTACCTTCATGTAATCATCCATGGATGGGTTCAAAGGCTCTGGAAATGCCACTGATATCCCATTTGGGAATTTGGGGGGAGAATCAGTAGCTTACGAGATGCACAAAATTTAGATGTCCCCATTCTCTAAAAAGGTCAAAATTACATGCATGTGTTGTTTTCCCATTGTGAAGAACAGCTATTGAAGAGCAGCTCAGGCAATGTGCAGGTGATTATTGGGCTATCCAAGTAATCTCTTTTCTTTCTGCCTGCGTATATGAAATACCCTGTCTCAAAAAAAAAAAAAATCAAGAGGGGCTGGGAAGGTGCTCAGTGGTAGAGTGCTTGCCTTGCATGCCTGAGGCCCTGGGTTCCATTCCTCAGCACCACATAAGCAAAAAGAAAAAAGCCGGAAGTGGCACTGTGGCTCAAGTGATAGAGCGCTAGCCTTGAGCTGAGGGACAGCGCCCAGGCCCAGAGTTCAGGCCCCACGACCGGACCCCCCCCAAAAAAAAATCAAGAACACTTGATTGTTTTCTTGAAACAAGATGCTGTCAAATCAGTGAGCTGGATTGAAGGTGTGGCTCTGGTAGTGAGCACACACAAGAAATTACAGCGATATGTCACGTTCCCTTCATCCTCCTCCCTTTGTAGTAAGGCTTGAGCTCAGGGCCTCAGGCTTTCCCTTAGCTTTTTTTTGCTCAAGGCTGGCACTCTAACATTTGAACCATATCTCTATTTCTGGCTTTTTGGTGGTTAATTGGAGATAAGAGTGTTTTGGATTTGTCTCCCCAGGCTGGCTTTAAATTTTGATCCCCAGATCTCAGCCTCCTGAGTAGCTAGGTTTAAAGGCATGTGGCCAAATGTCACTTTTCTTTTTTTTTTTTGGGTCCGGTCGTGGGGCCTGAACTCTGGGCCTGGGTGCTGTCCCTCAGCTCTTCAGCTCAAGGCTAGCACTCTACCACTTGAGCCACAGGGCCACTTCTGGCTTTTTTCTTTTGCTTATGTGGTGCTGCGGAATCGAACCCAGGGCCTTGAGCATGCAAGGCAAGCACTCTACCACTGAGCCACCTTCCCAGCCCCTATCTGATTCCTTCTTATGGCTTTTGCCTGACGGCTCAGATATGTATCATATGTAGGGGATTTATTTTAACCCCATTTTCTCAAACTTTTCTCTTTCTTTCTCTTTGCCAGTCAAGGGTTTGAACTCGGCATGGGCACTGTCCTGAGCTTTCTGGTCAAGGATAGTACTCTACCACTTGAGCCACAGCTCCATTTGCCATTTTTTGGCAGTTAATTAGAAATAAGAGTCTCACAGACTTTCCTGCTGGGCTGGTAGAACTGCAATCCTTCCATCCCAGCTTCCTGACTTGCTAGGATTACAGGTATGAGCCATCTGTGCCAAAAAGCTTTCCTGCTTTTAAAAGACTAAGTATACTATAATTTACATACTATAAAGCCCATCTTTTTAAAACTACAATTGAGGTTTTCAGTACATTTAGAATTGTGCAATCTTCATAATCTAATGTTAGAAGATTTCATAGCCCTTAAAACAATCTTGTATAATTTAGTATTGTCTCCTTCCCTTCCAATCCCTCCCATACTAGCCCTTTATCTACTCTGTCTCTATAGATTTACATATTCTAGGTAAGTCACATACATGATGAAACTATACTATGTGGTCTTTAATACCGAGTTTCTTTCTTTCTTTCTCTCTCTCTCTCTTTCTTTCTGTGTCCGGTCGTGGGGTCTAAACTCTAGGCCTGGGCACTGTCCCTCAGTTCTTCAGCTCAAGGCTAGTGCTCTACCACTTGAGCCACAGTGCCACTTCCGGCTCTTTTTCTTTTTGCTTATGTGGTGCTGGGGAATCGAACCCAGGGCCTCAGGCATGCAAGGCAAGCGCTCTACCACTGAGCCACCTTCCCAGCCCCATTGTGGCTCGTTTCTTGCCCTTAACATAAGAGTTTTGTTTTGGATTGGACCTAAGCCTTCATACATAAGCAAATGCTCTGTTACTGAGCCATATCCTAGCCCCAAAGAACCTTCAAGATTATTACTCAGATTTCCATGTGTTGCTGCAAAGTGTTTATCTACATTATTGTAGGGTAGTCTATTATGCAAATTTGCCTTAAGCTATTAATTCTTTCATTTTGGGGATCTAGGGTTGGATCTTGAGTCTTAGGCATGCCAGCAAGCCCTACTTTAACAGCTTTCATAGGGCTTCTCCTTTATGCTGCCCTTATATGTATATTTGTGATGTTATTTGTGATTATATGTATTTGTGATGTTACTCATGCTCTTCCTTTTCTCCCTTTCCCCTCACCTTCTCTTTCCAAGTAATCTTTTAGTTTCTTTTTAGATCCATGTTCTCCTTTTGGGCCATATTCTATCAGAAGCAGGTCACTAGGCAAGCCCACATTCAAGAAAGAGAATTAGGGCTGTGAAGGTGGCTCAGTGGTAGAGCGCTTGCCTTGCATACCTGAGGCCCTGGGTTCGATTCCTCAGCACCACATAAGCAAAAAGAAAAAAGCCGGAAGCGGCCCTGTGGCTCAAGTGGTAGAGCACTAGCCTTGAGCTAAAGAGTTGAGGGACAGCGCCCAGGCCCAGAGTTCAGGCCCCATGACCAGACCCCCTCCCAAAAAAAGTTAGGGACTTCTAAAAATCATGGATGGAAATATTATTTCATAATCAAAATAGATACAGAATTCTGTTTATCAGGCACGATTTGAGATACTATTGGCACATTCTGTTTTTACTTATTAAAATCTGGAGTCTGGGGCTAGGAAGGTGGCTCAGTGGTAGAGTGCTTGCCTCACAAGCATGAGGCCCTGGGTTTGATTCCTCAGCACCTATAAACAGAAAAAGCTGGAAGTGGCGCTGTGGCTCAAGTGGTAAAGTGCTAGACTTGTGCTGAAGAGCTGAGGGACAGCATTCAGGCCTAGAGTTCAAGCCCTACAACCGCCCCCCTCCCAAAAAAAAATCTGGAGTCTGTAACAAATGATTTTTATAATTTTGTATTTTCAAAATAGGTGACATTACTAAAAGCAAGCATAATATTGCTTAATAACATTATCTTCTCTCTCCCTTTAATGAACAAAACATTTTGAGTGATAAATTCTTAGGTAGAGGATGAATGTTTACCAATATAGCTTATTTGCATGTATAAAAATAGAACAATGAATGATGAGGGGGTGACATTGATCAAGATGCATTGTACTCAAACTGACATGGTGAATTGAAACTCCTTTGTATTACTTAAAAGATAATTAAAAAAAAACAAAAAACACCCAGAATGATGAAACCTGTTGAGATTGTTTTAAGAAGGGAGAGTGCAAGCCGGGCACTGGTGGCTCACGCCTGTCATCCTAGCTACTCAGGAGGCTGAGATCTGAGGATCACGGTTCAAAGCCAGCCTGGGCAGAAATTCCATGAGATTATTTTTAAAATTACTTAATTTTTCATTATGAGAATACCGTACAGAGGACTTACAATTCCATGGGCAAGATAACGAGTACATTTCTTATCAAGATTGTTGCCTCCTCTGTTTCCCCTTGCCATCCCTTCCCATACTCCCCTCTTCCCCCATCCAATCCCCCTCCCAAAGTTGTAAAGCTCATTTTTCAACATAACGACTTATACATCTCATTGTTGCAATGGGTCCACCTGTATCCCTAGTTAAACGATTTGTTTTTTCCATTCCCCTCCATGAGACTTTTATTTCCAAGAAACCACTAGAAAACTGGAAGTGGCGCTGTGGCTCAAGCGGCAGAGGGCTCGCCTTGAGCTCAAGAGCACATGGACAGTGCCCAGGCCCAGAGTTCAAGCCGCACAACCAACAAAAAAAAAAAAAAAAAAAAAGAAGGGAGTGTGCAGCCGGGTTCCAGTGGCTTACGCCTGTAATCCTAGCTACTGAAGAGGCTGAGATCTGAGGATCATGGAAAGTCCAAGAGACTCTTACCTCAAATTAACCACCAGAACACTGGAAGTGGTGCTGTGGCTGAAGTGGTACAGTGCTAGTGTTGAGCAAAAAAGCTGAAGGACAGTGCCTAGGCCCCAGGTTCAAGCCTCACAACTGACAGATTTAAAAAAGGAGGGGAGAGTGCCATGGAGGAGTGATAACAGGGAGTTAGACTGATCAGAATACATTGTATGGAAATGTCACAATGAAGTTCCACGTGTACAACTAATAACCCTAAAGAAAATTCTTTTTTTTTTTTTTTTTGGTTG
>NW_012267813.1:23154-26282 GCF_000151885.1 Dipodomys ordii | reverse complement strand
TAGGATTACAGGCGTGAGCCACCAGCGCCCGGCTTCCAAGCCTAGTTTTCAAAGCCCCACGACTGCCAAAAAAAAAAAAAAAAGATATTAAAATCTGGGCCTGGGAATGTGGCTTAGTTGTAGAGTGCTTGCCTAGCATACATGAAGCCCTGGATTCAATTCCTCAGTGCCACATAAACAGAAAGAGCTCATGTTTGTTGGCTCATGTTGTAGAGTACTCGTCCTGATCAAAAGTTCAAGGACAGTGCCCAACTCTTGAGTTCAAGCCCCAGGACTGGCACATACACACACAAAGATATTAAAATTTCCCTTGAGCTCACTTATGACTCCAGCTATATCTTTTTTTTTTTTTTTAAAGCAAAGTTAGAGTAATGGTAGATGCTGCTGCAATCAATGGATGGAGGCTTCCTCAGTCATTTGGGTACAATAGCTGAGATTAGGTGCTGCCCTGGATGTGGCAAACAAACAAACAAAAAAACAACTACAGAGTAGGAAGATGGTGAGGAATGGCTTAGCAAAGCAAAGATGAGGTATGAAGCATGCACCTGTATAAAGGCTGTTGAGATTTGAGGTTTTTATTATTCAATGGGATTAAGGTACTAGTTGGTACAGACTGAGGCCTTTCCCTTGTGTTCCCTCCTCACCTGGTCTGACAACTGCTCGGTCATACACATCACACGCCTGTGCTTTTGAGGTGAAGACAAGTGCCCGAGTATTTGATTTTCTTTGCCCTTCCCAGTCCCTTGCTGCCAGTGGAAGGTGTGACCTTAGTATGGAAAGGAGGCTCCATAAGGATATAGTAGCATTATTTTAAATCACTGGTTTAGGGTTTGGGCCATCTGTGGTTTTAAGGTATAGAACCTGGTGGCCCAGGACATTTCCTATCTGCCTCTTCTAACAGTACTTGACCTCTGGTGGAGTTATGCCCCAATAAATCATCACTAATGGAAATGATCATGTGAAAATTACATGTGCTGAACCTAATGTGTTGTCAATCACAGTTTAGCAGCACAGGATGTTATAGGCTGGTTCTCTCCTCTCAAGACCTCATGGCTCTCTGGAAGATGCAACTGGATGATTTTACTTAGCATTTTGAGTGACTGTACTGCATATCACTAGTATTGGAAAAGGCCAAAACTCAAGGGATGGTTTCTATTGAATGAATCATAAAGTCAAGTTATCCTGTCAGGGACTGTCTGTAACTGGTGTCTTAATCTTCTCTGATTCCCTATGAAATCTACTCCCACTGGCTCTCCTAGCCGCTGTCCACTGAAATTGTTCTAAGCCCAGGTCACTAATAACTTCCATGTTGCTAAACCCAAGGGTCAAATCTTACACTTGTTAGCAGTATGCTGTGTCACTGACTGCTCTCTTTGAGTCACTCTCTTCTTCTCTTCCCAGGACACAATGCTTTGCTACTTCTCCCATTCATTTCATTGACTGAGTCTTCTCTGCCTCTCTGGTTTTCCCCCCTCTCTACAACTCCCTCTTCAAGGAATACTTCCTGATTTCAGGTGCCACTTACCTGTCAATGGTCCCAACTTCATATTTCTAGTCACAATTTTTCTCTGACTCCAAACTTGTATAACAAAGGGACCAAATGTTGTTAAGAGACCAAATTGATTCAAAGCAAAAACATCTATAAATATGATGTGAACTTCTCTTGTTGACTAAAGAAGAATCCCCAACCCTAGTCTCCCAAATCCCACTGACCTTGGGTACTGACACATTTAAAAAAAAAAAAAAAGGCAAAACCAAATCTCATCAGGACTTTCACCTTTTGAAACCCTAAACCACTTCCTTTACCCCTACCTGTCTGTGAGCTACTGTGTGAGTACTTGAGTATTCGTAAGCAACTTTTCTGTTATAAATTTACTTTTCCTTTTGCTACAAATGATAATTTGTTATAAATTTACAGAATGTCAGCCTAGGTAGGCTGAGGTCCTAAACTAGTGGAGGAAAGGTTTTCCTTCCAGTAGTAACTTAAGCAGTGTAGAGTTGACATCCCTACTTGGTTGGAAATAGGCATTGCAAACCTTGTTATGTCCCACATTCCACCTGCATCTCCAAACATCCTAAAGTCCCCGCTGCTCCCAAGAACTTCACAGGTTTATATCCAACCTTGATATTTTGCTTCTTAAATCCCATCTGTCAGCAAATCCTATTGTCTCTGCTTTCAAAATATATCCCATTCTGATGCCCTCCCTGACCCATTGGTTCCACTTTCCTTGGCTCCATAATCACTCCTTGTCTGGGTTATTACAAGACTTAGCACTGCTCTCTCTGATTCGATCAGTGCTCCAATTCCATATCAACACAGATCAAATGATTTTGTGCAAATGGTAAAAATTAACTTTTTGCTCAAAATCTTCTCACTCGTCAGTCCTATGTCATCTTCCCAGAGACTTCCCTGATCATGCTGTTCTCCCTCTTCCATGCTCTGTTTTTCTCCATTTCATGTATTACCATTTAGGGCTGCATATTTTTATTTTTTCTTTTGGCTGTACTTGAGTTTGAACTCAGGGCATCAAGCTTGCTAGGCAGACCCACTACCATGTGAAACATACCCTTAACCCAACTTACTTATTATTTTCTTGTGCTAGTTCTGGGGCTTGAACTCAGGGCTTAGGTGCTGTGTCTGAGTTTTTTTGCTCAAGGCTAGGGCTCTATTACTTGAGCCACAGCTCTACTTGTGTGTGTGTGTGTTTGGTAAACAATTGGAGATGAGAGTCTTATGGATTTTTCTGGTTTGGCTGGCTTTGAACCACCATTCTCAGATCTCAGCCTTCTAAGTAGCTAGGATTATAGGCATGAGCTTCTGGTACCTGGCAACTTACTTCTCCCCAATAGAATGTTAGCTGAGTGTGTGCAAAGGTTCTGTGGGCCCACACTGTAGTCCTAGCATTGAAGCAATGCCCTTTAAAGTAAGCCTTCCATAAGTATTTTAAAATACCGAGTAAACAAACAAAGAGTAAGAAACATATCCCTTTGGGCTGGGAAGGTGGCTCAGTGGTAAAGCGCTTGCCTTGCATACCTAAGGCCCTGGGTTCCATTCCTCAGCACCACATAAGCAAAAAGAAAAAAAAGCTGGAAGTGGCGCTGTGGCTCAAGTGGTAGAGTGCTAGCCT
>NW_012267813.1:14991-16259 GCF_000151885.1 Dipodomys ordii | reverse complement strand
TAAAAACCGTTACCAAAGCTGAGTTTTGAACTGGTTCAAACTTGGCCAGTGCGCCCGCCCCTCCCCTCCCCCTCCCGGGAACTCCGAGGCGCCGATTCCCGCCAAGAGGCGCGAGCGCGCAGTCCCGCCCTCCGGCCGGTTCCCGCCACCCCGCCTCCCGCTGGAGGCGGGCTCTGAGCGCCGCCGAGTCCCCCGTCCCCGCCTGCCTGACTGCCCACCGCCTTCTGGAGAAACGTCGCGCGTTCGGCAAAAGAACAAAGACGATGGCCACGGCGGCGCTTCCACACTGCCAGCTGCGTTCCTCTACGCGAGCCTCCGCCCGCGCACGCGCCGCCGCCCGCGAGTCCCGAGCGCCCTCAGCGTGGGGCGCGCTCGACGCCTCCGAGCCCGGCGGGCCCTATGATTGGATAGGCGCCCGCTCGCATTCCGCCAATCAGAGAGGCGCTTAGTTGGACTGGGAGGGGGGCAAATAAAAGCGATGGCGATTGGGCTGCTGCGTTTGGCGCTCGGTCCGGTCGCGTCCGACACCCAGTCAACTGGCTTTGAACCGCGATCCTCAGATCTCAGCCTCCTGAGTAGCTAGGATTACAGGCGTGAGCCACCAGCGCCCGGTTGATTTACTAATAATTTTGTTTTAGACACAAGGCTGCTTTTCCTCTCTGTATCTTTTAGATCTCCTGCACGTGCACTTATCGCTGAATTTGTTCAACATATACAAGAAACTGGACGAAAAGAGGGAAACATCGTGAGTTAAATGAGATAAGAAGCCTTAGATCATTAAATCATAGTTCTATCAATGAAAACTTTAGTCAGGTCATTAAGAATACCAAAGCACCCTCCACGTTTCCTCGGACGTCGAGCCCAAGTGAACAAAGTCCCCAGCCTGCCTTTCCAATTCTGAGTCTCAGAGCCGATAGGTGGTTGGGATTTTGCCCTTTTAACAATCAATCCTGAATGTCCTAAACGTCACAGCCAGCTGCCGGCGGAGTGTGTCCCGGGCACAGTATTCCTGTTTCTCCGGGGTTAGGGAGGCTCGCTTCTAACCGTGCGGGAAGAGCGTGGCCATCTTCCCAGCGTCGCGCTGGACGCCCGCCTGGAGCAGGTGACCCGCTCACCCTCCACGCCGACGCGGGTCGGAAACTCTCCCGACCCAGGAGGCCCAGACAACTTCCAGAAACCCGAGATCGCTGTCCAGGGGCTCTTTCCGACAATTTCCTGGGGGCGATGGGCTCCGCGAGCTCAGCCCCGTCAGAAGTCACCGCGCCGGC
>NW_012267813.1:8906-10881 GCF_000151885.1 Dipodomys ordii | reverse complement strand
TGCTTATGTGGTGCTGAGGAATCGAACCCAGGGCCTCATGCATGCAAGGCAAGCGCTCTACCACTGAGCCACCTTCCCAGCCCCAATGGGGAGTTATTTAATAAAACAGATTTTGTTCAGAATAATGAAATAATTCTGGAGATAGGTGGTGGTGATGGTTGAAAACTGAACTAAATCAGGGGTTTCATATCTGGATCCAACCGATGATTGAAATACTACTCAAATTAAGTTGTATTTTTCAGCATTGGTGTCTCACACCTGGAATTATAGCTACCTAGGAAGCTGAGATCTAGAATCAAGGTTCAAAACCAGCTCCTTCAGGAAAGTCTGTGAAACTCCTCTCTAGTAACCACCACAAAGCCAAACATGCAATTGTGGCTCAAGTGGTAGAGCACTAGCCTTGAGCAAAAAAGCTCAGGGATAGCACCCATGCCCTGAGTTCAAGCCCTAGTTACTAACACAAACAAAATAAATTATATTTGTATTGAACATGTGTAGACATTTTCTTATTTCCCCCTGAACAATATAGTATAACAGCTGTTTCCATAGCATGTTAATTGTATTAGGTGCTAGAAGTAATCTAGATACAATTTAAAAGTACATGAACTAGTTGGGTGTCATTGTCTGCCTGCCTACCTCCTATCTACATAGGAGGCTGAGGCAAGGGGAGAGCTTGTGCTCACGAGTTTGAGATGAACCTGGGAAAAATGACAAGAACTCTCAAAACAATAACCAGGAAAAAGTATACTGTACTAACTAAAGATGTAAGAGATTTCAACCTTCTCAGGTTTTGATATCCAAGGAAGGGTATAGAACTTACTGTTTTTGGAAAGAGAGGGACAGCACTTAATGCCACACAATTGGACATTTAAAAATTAATTAACATGGCAAATATTACATATATTTTTACCAGAATATAGTACTTAACACACTCTGCTAATCTTTACTGATATGGAAATGAAGGACCTTAATGAGGTTAAAGTTTTTCAAAGTACATTTTTTATTTAAGAAGTTGTACGCAGGAGTTGCCATTCACCAAAGCAGTTTATGAATACAACACATCTTGATCCATGTCCCCCCTTTCCACATTCTCACCCCTCTCTCCTAACATACCCCTTACTTCACTTAATTTTGCAGGATCTACATTGGATTATTGACTGCATTCTCATCACAATTTCTGAATCTTTCTATAATCAGATAGCCTTCTCAGATTTTGTACCTCAGCTAACATCCCAGTTACCAAGGAAAGCACAATAAAACAATTACTAAATCACTACTGAATTGTCTTCTCCAAAGCAAGTTTTTAGTAAGATACAAATTGTTTTTTAAGATCAAATGGTACAGCCCAAAGCTTAGTTTGCCTGAATTAAGACTGTCCAGAACTAGAATTTGGAGTGAGGATCCAAACTTAGGGTTTTTTTTTATATACCATATTATCTTTTTCATTTAAAAATTGTTTTATTTTCCCTATATAGAAGTTTGAACTTGGCCTCATGTTTCTTCGCTGACCCTCTTATCATGCCTCCAGCCCTCCACGCTACCAGTATTTGCGGATTACTGATAATTAAAGATATATCAGCTCCAAGAAGAGTACATTTCTTTGAATCATTCAGTTCATCTAAAGGTAGACCATTGTTAGCTAGGTGCAGGTGGCTCAGGCCTGTTATCCTAGCTACTCAGGAGGTTGAGATCTGAGAATCCTGGTTCAAAGCCAGCCTGGGCAGGAAAGTCAAGTGAGACTTTTTATCTCCAATTAACAACCAGAAAACCAAAAGTGGCAGTGTGGTTCCAAGTGTAGAACCCCAGCCTTGAGCCAGAAAGCTCAGGGACAGTGCTAAGGCCCTGAGTTCAAATCCCATGACTGACCTCCCTCCTCCCCCCAACCCTGCCTATAAAGAAAGATAGACCATCATTGTTGCTTCTAGACAGATGCCTTTGAGGATTTGATTTGTTTCTTGATTTTTTTTTTTTTTTT
>NW_012267813.1:0-1050 GCF_000151885.1 Dipodomys ordii | reverse complement strand
TGCCCAGGCTAGCCTGAACTTTGATCTTCCTACTCAGGCTTTCCTGTATTGCTGTGGTGACACTGCTGGCTGTTGTGTTTCCCCTGTGGCTGGGAGAACAGGCTTGTGCCACTGCCTTCAGCCATTGGTGAGATGAAGTTTCCTGAACTTTTATGCCTGGCCTGGCTGGCCTGGAACTGTGGTTACCCCTCAGATCTCTGCCCTCTGAGTAGATAGGATTACAGGTGTGAGCCATTAGTTCTCTGTCTTATCTGTAAACACTCTCTGTGGCTGAGGCCTTGCTTGGTAAGACACCTATAGAGAGCAGGTGATGAGCTTCAGATTTTTGTCCTCATCTCATGCTAAAACAGTAATAGATTCCTGTACTCACCTAAATTGTACTTTCTCTAAAATTTTGCTCTATGTGTTAGAATTGTGTAAGATGAATGGAAGTAAGAGGGCAAATACAGTCATTATATTCAGTGTACATATGTGGAATGGAACCAGGTAACTGGAGGGTGTGGGTAGTGTTGGGAAAGGTGGGGAAAATGATGGAAGGGATGACATTAATCAAGGACAATTTTACTTATAAACTGACTTGTTGAATTGAAATCCCTTTGTACAAATAAACCCTTTAGATGTCACTTTAGTGTATCTGTTTTATCTGTTCAAGCACATTCTTTAAAGTATTTATAATTCATTTTCCTAATTGGTTTCTTTTCAACTGATAGTACTATCAACTTGTAGTACTTTTCAAACAAAAGGAATACTGTTTTTGTGAAACTCCATGTTGAACTCGGTGAAATAACTTGCTGGAGGAGCAAAGTGATCTTTTTTTTTTTTAACTGAAGAATATAACATTTGCTATAATGGTCAAGTTTATGTTTATCATTCAGCTAAAATTGCTAAATTACCATTTTTTTTTTTTGTCGGTCCTGGGGCTTGAACTCTGGGCCTGGGCGCTGTCCCTCAGCTCTTCAGCTCAAGGCTAGCGCTCTACCACTTGAGCTACAGCATCACTTCCAGTTTTCTGGTGGTTTATTGGAGATAAGAGTCTCATGGACTTTCCTG
>NW_012267812.1:6972-12087 GCF_000151885.1 Dipodomys ordii | reverse complement strand
TGAGGCCCTGGGTTCAATTCCTCAGCACCACATAAGCAAAAAGAAAAAAGCTGGAAGTGGCACTGTGGCTCAAGTGGTAGAGCACTAGCTTTGAGCTGAAGGGCTGAGGGACAGTGCTCAGGCCCAGAGTTCAGGCCCCACAACCTGACCAAAAAATAAAATAAAAGCTAAGGAACAGTCCCAGGCCTTGACTTCAAGCTCCATTATCTGCACACACACAAATAAATAAATAATAAAATGATAGGTTCATATTTTTTTGTTCACAGCTTAAGAGCTAGTACCAGACTTTTCAGACTGTCTGTAGTTGGAGACTTTTGAAAACCCAAAGTATGTTCCAGCAGAATGTGAAGAAAGAATACCAGGTTGCACCTCCTGGCTAGCCCCTACAGGAGGCTACAGAGGCTCACTTCGGTAGCACCTCTGTGCACACCCCTGTGGTTCACTATTAGCATTTTTCTGTGCCTTGGAGAGGAAGAACAGAAACGGCTTGTGCCAGGCCTCTCCCCATGCCCACCCCCTCAGGCTCCTCTAATGCATGTCTTTTTTTCTTGCTGCTTTTGCTGTGTACCCTGTTAAAGAGAGACCATAAGCTACAAGTGTAACCACTGAGTCTTAGTGTGGTTGATTCACCCAGTAATACATTGAATTTGAGCACATTGAATTTCCAACCTCACAGAATCTTTTCTGTGTATGTGTGAGCTGAGCTCTGGTGGCTTATACCCAGTTACTCAGGATACCAACATCCAGAGAATAGCAGTTTGGGAGACTCTTATCTCCAATTAACCAGTGAAAAGCAGAGCTGGAGACGTGGTTCTGGTGGTAGAGCACCAGACTAGCGAGTTTGAGGCCAAGTTCAAAACTCAGTACAGACAAAAAATAAAATAATAATAACTATAGTGTGGGGGCTGGGAAGGTGGCTCAGTGGTAGAGTGCTTGCCTTGCATGCATGAGACCCTGGGTTCGATTCTTCAGCACCACATAAGCAGAAAGAAAAATGCCGGAAGTGGCGCTGTGGCTCAAGTGGTAGAGCACTAGCCTTGAGCTGAAGAGCTGAGGGACAGCACCCAGGCCCAGAGTTCAGGCCCTACAATCAGACCCCAAAAAAAAATAATAATAATAACTGTGTTGGGCTGGTTATGTAGCCCAGTGGAGCAATGAACTCAATATATGTAAGGCTCTGGATTCGATAAATCTCTAGCACTCCCACCCAAAAGAGCTGGTTGAGAAGACAAGATTCTGAACACTGAACAATGGAGTGGGTCACATGGGAAGACTCCAATTAATCTAGGGACTTCAAAGCTTTTTTTTGGCCAACAGACGCTGCCCTTTCATCCTTGCCTGAGTAAGTTACTCGTGCCTTGAGATTCCATCCCACCTCCCAAAAGGCTGGAACTCTACTGCTTGAGCCACACCTCTACTTTCAGCTTTTTTGCTAGTTATATGGAGAAAAGAGTCTCTTGGATTTTTCTGGCTAGGTTGGCCAGATCTTCAGATCTCAGCCTCCTGAGCAGCTAGGATAATAGGTGTGACCACTGGTGCCCAGCTGCTCTGAGATGAGGTGACTGAAGAAGGCAGCTCTCCGGCTGTGGTCTGCATATATCCTTGACAATACTCAGACATCACCTGGAAGTGCACAGCCACAAGCTGACACAGGCCTAAAAGAAAGTGGGAAAGGGAAATCCTCCAGCAAGCAAAACATGCAGTGGATACCTGCCTGCTCATGGTGCTACAGAGGAGAATGAGAGAAAAATGTGTCTGTGGCAAATTCCAGTTTGGTAGGCTACAGTAAGAACCATGATTAGAATATTAATAGCATTGGACCTGAGCAAGAAGTAGGAAGCTAAGCCAGGCACTGGTGGCTCACGCCTGTAATCCTAGCTACTCAGGAGGCTGAGATCTGAGGATCACGGTTCAAAGCCAGCCTGGGCAAGAGAGACCGTGAGACTCCTATCTCCAATAAACCACCAGAAAACCGGAAGTGGCGCTGTAGCTCAAGTGGTAGAGTGCTAGCCTTGAGTGCTAGCCTTGAGTGCTAGCCTTGAGCTGAAGAGCTCAGGGACAGTGCCCAGACCCAGAGTTCAAGCCCCATGACCGACAAAAAAAACAACAAACAAATCAGTAAATTGGGCACTGATGGATCACACCTGTAATCTTAAGCTGCTCAGGAGGCTGAGATCTGAAAATCAGGATTCAAAGTCAGCCCAGGCAGATGTCTATGAGACTCTTTAATTCACCATCAAATAGCCAGAAGTAGAATTATGGCTCACATGGTAGAGCACTAATCTTGAGTGAAAAATCCAAGGGAGAGTGTGAGGTCCTTAGTTCAACTCCCGGTATCTGAACACACACGAAAAGAAGTTGATAAGATGGAATTACAACTTCCTAAACTTTAAATATAAATTTCAGCTTTTATTTTTTGAAATTTCAGCTTTTGATTTTTGAAAAGGAGTGTCCATCAAAAGCATCATAGAGATAGAAAGTAGAGAAGTGGAACAGAGAGAAGAAAAAGCTAAATGATAGCTGAGAAGATAAAGAGGAGACTGCTGAAATCATCCCAAATCAAAAATAATGAAAACAAGCTGACTTTTGCTAGGTGAGACCCACATAAAATTCGCCAACAGGATTTCAAAAATAAATTCTTTTTTTGTTTTTTTTTTTTTTTCAGTCATGGGGCCTGAACTCTGGGCCTGGGCGCTGTCCCTCAGCTCTTCAGCTGTAAATTAGAGCTCTACCACTTGAGCCACAGCACCACTTCCAGCTTTTTCTGCTTATGTGGTGCTCAGGAATCAAACCCAGGGCCTCATGCATGCAAGGCAAGCACTCTACCACTGAGCCACCTTCCCAGCCTCTTCCTTTTCTTTCATCGGTTGTAGGGCTTAAACTCAGGACCTGGGCACTGTCTTTGAGTTTTTATGGTAGTGCTCTACCATTTTGAACCACAGCTCCATTTCTGGTTTTCTAGTGGTCAATTGGTGATGAGTCTCACAGGCTTTCCTTTCTGACTGGGCTGGCTTTGAATTATGATTCTCAGAGCTCAGCCTCCTGAGTAGCTAAGATTATAGGTGTAAGCCACCAGCACCCAGCTGGAATGGGTGTTTCTGTTGGTGAACTTCACATTATTTCCTGTGGGTTCCTTCTGGGTCACAGTCTTCTGTTACCTTGTGCCCTTTCTTTAGGGGGCACCAGGCTGCTGTTACAGCCCAGAGGAAAGCTGCCTTTGTTCCTTGCTTGCTTTCCCTTTAAGGTTGCAGCATCTCAGCTGGCAAAGTTCCCTTTGCCCTCTATACTAATTGGCACAGGGTGAGAAGTTTCCAAGTTGGGAGCGAAGGAGCCTGTTGGCCAGGAAAGGCTCTTCAAGGTAATGGCTCTTTCTGAGGTCCCTGTAATTGGTCTCACTTTGGGGACAAATCTCTCTTGCTCTTAGGAGGAGCTAGAAACCTGCAGCCAAGCAAGCAGAGCTCAGGACAGACTTGCTGAGACCTTTGAAACCAATGACCTGTGGAGATGAAGAAGTGGGGGAAATGCCAGTGCAGGCAAAGGCCGTGAGTGAGCTGCCCTTCCCCTCCTGAGATAAGCACAGCAGGGCAGCCATGCTGCTGGCATGGCTGTGCCCAGGGCCATTGTCCTGTTTTTAAAGAGCTTCAGAGAGCCAGGCGCTGGTAGCTCACGCCTGTAATCCTAGCTACTCAGGAGGCTGAGATCTGAAGATCATAGTTCAAAGCCAGCCCAGGCAGGAAAGTCTGTGAGACTCTTATCTCCAATAAACCACTCAGAAAACTGGAAGTGGTGCTGTGGCTCAAGTGGTAGAGTGCCAGCCTTGAGCTGAAGAGTTCAGGGACAGTGCCCAGACCCAGAGTTCAAGCCCCACGAGGGACAAAAATAAAAAAAGAAAAAGCTTCAGAGTTGTTGAGGAAGTGAGAGACCTGAGAAAAGTCCCCACAGGGAGTACCTCACATTTCTATGAAAGAAATAGGTGAATGGGGTGGGGGAGGGGGCACAGTGGCTTACACCTGCAATCCTGGCAACTGAGGACTATGAGATTTGAGGAACATGGTTTGAAGCCAGCCTGGGCAGAAAAGTCTATGAGACTCACCTCTAACAATAACAACAACAACAGCAAAAGCTACAAATAGATGTACTTTTCAAGCTTCCAGAGTAGCTAGGATTACAGGTGTGAGCCACCAATGCCCTGTTCCATCTCAGATTTTGCATGTAGCCTCCTGTATTTATAGCCTTTCTTTCCTGGTTCTACAAGGGGGTGACATTCAACAGGGGGCAGGTGTGTGTGTGTGTGTGTGTGTGTGTGTGTGTGTGTGTGTGTGTGTGTGTGTGTACTGATCTACGAATATTGCTCCTGAGGCTGTGAATTCTGCCCCAGGAAAACTGGAATCTTGCACTGTTAGAATCCTTTCTCCTGCAGAAGTGTGGGTGCTATTTATTGCTTTACCCTTGGAAATCAGCTTCCCAGCATGTCTGAGGCAGGACACACCTAGTTCCTGGTGTGAAGTGGGGTGAAAGTGAAAGGTTCTTTCTGGATCTGAAGCACCTAGCCCAGGAAACCAGGTTGGCCATAACCCAAAGGTGCTCCCAAGTGGCTGCCAACCAGCAACAGTTCCTGTCAGGGGAAATGGGCAGCGTGAGCCAAACACTAGGTGCATGGGAATAGGGAGAAATGAGTAAGTTCCTTCTTTTCCCCTCTTCACTTTTTGAGCTCACAGGAGGTGATTTTTTTATTTTCATGTTTTACTTTTGGTCTGTTATGGAGCTTAAACTCAGGGCCTGGGTGCTCTCTCTGGGCTGATTTGCTCTAGGCTAGCACTCTACCACTCTGAGCTGTAGCTCTATTTCTGGTTTTCTGGTGGTTAATTGGAGATAAGAGTCCCATGGACTTTCTTGCCTGGGGTGGCTTTGAATTGAGATCATTAGATCTCAGCCTCCCGAGGGGGGGGGAGAAGGATTGGGACTGGGGGGGGGAGGAGGGAGGCTGGGAAGGGATGTGGAGGGTAAACAAAGGAGGAGGCTGCAATGCTTGGTAAGAAATGTACACATTATCCTGCCCATGTAATTGTAACCCCTCTGTACAGTATGTTCACAAATAAAATAAAATAAAATAAA
>NW_012267812.1:1448-4247 GCF_000151885.1 Dipodomys ordii | reverse complement strand
GGTAGAGCGCTAGCCTTGAGCTGAAGAGCTGAGGGACAGCACCCAGGCCCAGAGTTCAGGCCCCACGACTGTACCTAAAAAAAAAACAAAAAAAGAATTTATTTTTGAAATCCTGTTGGCGAATTTTATGTGGGTCTCACCTAGCAAAAGTCAGCTTGTTTTCATTATTTTTGATTTGGGATGATTTCAGCAGTCTCCTCTTTATCTTCTCAGCTATCATTTAGCTTTTTCTTCTCTCTGTTCCACTTCTCTACTTTCTATCTCTATGATGCTTTTGATGGACACTCCTTTTCAAAAATCAAAAGCTGAAATTTCAAAAAATAAAAGCTGAAATTTATATTTAAAGTTTAGGAAGTTGTAATTCCATCTTATCAACTTCTTTTCGTGTGTGTTCAGATACCGGGAGTTGAACTAAGGACCTCACACTCTCCCTTGGATTTTTCACTCAAGATTAGTGCTCTACCATGTGAGCCATAATTCTACTTCTGGCTATTTGATGGTGAATTAAAGAGTCTCATAGACATCTGCCTGGGCTGACTTTGAATCCTGATTTTCAGATCTCAGCCTCCTGAGCAGCTTAAGATTACAGGTGTGATCCATCAGTGCCCAATTTACTGATTTGTTTGTTGTTTTTTTTGTCGGTCATGGGGCTTGAACTCTGGGTCTGGGCACTGTCCCTGAGCTCTTCAGCTCAAGGCTAGCACTCAAGGCTAGCACTCAAGGCTAGCACTCTACCACTTGAGCCACAGTGCCACTTCCTGTTTTCTGGTGGTTTATTGGAGATAAGAGTCTCATGGACTTTCCTGCCCAGGCTGGCTTTGAACCACAATCCTCAGATCTCAGCCTCCTGAGCAGCTAGGATTACACGTGTGAGCCACCAGCACCTGGCTGGTTATTTTAAATAATAATTTCTGATTCCACTGTAGTTACAGGAGCCTAGGGGAGGGGATGGAGAAAAGATGGTTATGGGTGGTGGGGTTCAATTATGTAGAAGAATATTTTCTCATGGTCTATCTGTAGTTGACAATGAGATATTTCAATCACAAACAGATTTTGAATATTCCCAACACAAAAGAAACAGTAAGTAGCTGAAATTCTGCGTATGTCAATTACTCTAATTACACACTATAGATGTATATGGAATAGTATACCATATAGTATAAATAGGTACAATTATTAAATGTCAATTAAAAATAAAATATTTTTTTTTGGGGTCCGGTTGTGGGGCCTGAACTCTGGGCCTGGGCGCTGTCCCTCAGCTCTTCAGCTCAAGGCTAGCGCTCTACCACTTGAGCCACAGCGCCACTTCCGGCTTTTTTCTTTTTGTTTATGTGGTGCTGAGGAATTGAACCCAGGGCCTCATGCATGCAAGGCAAGCGCTCTACCACTGAGCCACCTTACCAGCCCCTCCCTGGATTTCTTTTGCTCAAGGCTAGCACTCTATCACTTGACCCACAGCACCACTTCTGGCTTTTTCTGTTTATGTGGTACTGAGGAATCAAACCCAGGGCTTCATTCATGCTAGGCAAGCACTCTACCACTAAGCCACATGCCCAGCACATACCCAATAGTCTTTCTCAGGAAAGGACCACAGCTGGTGACAGTATGAGATGGTCCTTTTGACTAAGATGGAAACTGCATGTTATTTTTTTTTTCTGCTTCTATTTCTTCTCCTGTTGAGCCTCAGGCCATCAGTGCTTTATGTCAAGTTTTCTTCCTTTACATTGTCCAGGACTACAAGAATTTACAGAATCAGTCTTTTCTATGTGATGAGTTATGTATGAAGGTTACAAATTAGTCAGAGTAAAAGGAAATAAATGGAAATGTGAAAGCCCTACAGGTAAGGACATTTTTGATCCAAGGGAAATGTTCTGATTATGTAAGTTTGCCTTGCCTTGCATTATTAGATTATTATTTGAAAGAATAATGGTGAAAATTTCTCATAATGGTCTCACCTTGGTATACATAAAACTCCTTGGGAAAAAATATGGGCTTGTCTCCACCTGGGATCTTCTGAATTAAAAACTCTAGGGAGAAGCTATGCATTTGTAGTTTTGATTGTATGGCCTTTTTTTTTCTTTTTTTCTTTTTCTTTGTTGTTGTTGGTCATGGGGCTTGAACTCTGGGCCTAGGCACTGTCCCTGTACTCTTCAGCTCAAGGCGAGTGCTCTACCACTTGTGCCATAGTGCCACTTCTTGTGGTGGTTAATTGGAGATAAGAGTCTCACAGACTTTCCTGCCCGGGCTGGCTTTGAACTGCAATCCTCAGATCTCAGCCTTCTGAGTAGCTAGGATTATAGGCATGAGCTATCAGCTCCAGGCTTGGCCTTTCTTTCTTAATAAACCATTTTTGTGTATGTAAGATGCCGGGGATTGATCCCAGACCTTGTGTATGCTAGGCAAGTAATCTATCACTGAGCTATATAGCCCTAGTCCAAATAAAACATTTTTATATGCTCTTGCCTATTTTTTTTATTTTGGCTTAAAATTAACAAAAAAAAAATTTAAGAAAAAGTTCTTTTTTCCCATGTCTGACTCTAGCCCTTGTTCATAGGCAGAGAAATTTTCACATTTTGAATTTGTTACTTAACATTGTATATTATTATTATTTTCTTTTTTTTTAATTTGAAGCTTTTCATTGTAAATCTCATTCACTAGGATTGACATTTTATTTATTTTTATTTATTTTTAATTTTTTTATGGATCCAGTCATGGGGCCTGAACTCTGGGCCTGGGTGCTGTCCCTCAGCTCTTCAGCTCAAGGCTAGCACTCTACCACTTGAGCCACAGCACCACTTC
>NW_012267812.1:0-907 GCF_000151885.1 Dipodomys ordii | reverse complement strand
CCCCCCCCAAAAAAAAAAGGATGCAAAATGTGATCTACTGCCAAGCTGGTGGCTCATGCCTGTAATCTTAACTACTCAGGAAACTGAGATCTGAAGATTTGTGTTCTAACCAGCCTGGGCAGCAAAGTCCATGGGACTCTTATCTATAATTAACCACCAAAAGGCCACAAGTGGAGTTGTGGTTCAAGTGATAGAGAGCTAGCATTAAGAAGAGAGAAAAAAACCCAAAACAATAAAACTTCAATCCAAGCCCCAGGAGGGAGGGAAGGAGGGAGGGAGAGAGAAAGAGAGAGGGAGAGAGAGAAAGACCAAGTGATTTGGACTTGAAATGCAGATTTGAACCACTGTTCTAACATGCTGTTTGATTTCTAAAACAGTCCTAGAATCTTGCTAGTGCAATGCCGCCTCTTAAATCATTAATTGGCTGAAAACAAAATCTAACAGATGTTATAGCTTAAAGATGACTGCAGTGTTCGGTTGCTTTTCCTGTCCAGAGGTGAAGTCTAAGACAAGTGTGATGGTACATACCTGTAATCCCTGCACTTGGGAGGCTGAGGCAGGGGATGTGAGTTCAAGATCAGTCTCGTTAAACAGCTAGCTTGAGGTAAGCCTGAGCTCCATAGTGAGAACCTTCTTTTTTTTTTTTTGTCGGTCGTGGGGCTTGAACTCTGGGCCTGGGCGCTGTCCCTCAGCTCTTCAGCTCAAGGCGAGTGCTCTACCAGTTGAGCTACAGTGCCACTTCCGGTTTTCTGGTGGTTTATTGGAGATAGGAGTCTCACGGTCTCTCCTGCCCGGGCTGGCTTTGAACCGCGATCCTTAGATCTCAGCCTCTTGAGTAGCTAAGATTAGAGGCATGAGCCACCAGCACCCACCTATATTGTATTTTACAGAAAATTAAATCATGTAT
>NW_012267811.1:13200-13442 GCF_000151885.1 Dipodomys ordii | reverse complement strand
TGTGGTAAGTAAGGGATGTTTACATGTATGTATGAGCGGAGCAAATGATGATAATGTAACATTTTCACATATACCAAGCGTTAATCAATGGAGAGCACCAGGAAGCTGCATTTTTGTGTGATGTGTCTTTTCACCTAATCTGCCATCTTACTATTTTTTTACATTGAGTAATTGTTTAAAAAAAAAAAAAAAGGCCTCGGGGCTGGGAAGGTGGCTCAGTGGTAGAGCGCTTGCCTTGCATG
>NW_012267811.1:12783-13150 GCF_000151885.1 Dipodomys ordii | reverse complement strand
CATGACGTCAGCACATGCATGTCAGCCATGATGGGTTGTTCAATGAAAGACTGGGTGTGGAATAGTATCTCCAGGTCAGTGCAGGGTGTGGTAAGCAAGGGGTGTTTACATGTATGTATGAGCGGAGCAAATGATGATGACGTAACATTTTCACATATACCAAGCGTTAATCAATGGAGAGCACCAGGAAGCTGCATTTTTGTGTGATGTGTCTTTTCACCTAATCTGCCATTTTACTATTTTTTTACATTGAGTAATTGTTTAAAAAAAAAAAAAAGGCCTCGGGGCTGGGAAGGTGGCTCAGTGGTAGAGCACTTGCCTTGCATGCCTGAGGCCCTGAGTTCGATTCCTCAGCACCACATAAGCA
>NW_012267811.1:6362-8358 GCF_000151885.1 Dipodomys ordii | reverse complement strand
CCCATCCCTCCCTGGCATTCCCACAGACCTACCGATTGGCAGGTGACTCTCCGACTGGTGAGCTTTGAGGACCAACGCCCGCCGGTCCTGCATGTGGTCCAGGCAGGCTGGCTGGCTGCCGCTCTTCTCTCTATTCCTGAAGCCAAAGACAAAGCGGGCAGAACCGTGTCATTAAGTAGTAAAACCTTTAGGCAACGTCATGGAAAGGAAAAAAAAAAAAGCACTCAAAAACTCAACAACACAAACCCCAAACCCAGCAAATCAAAGCAATACAACTTGCCCAGAATGAGAGTACTTCGCATACCCTAACAGTGAAGGAATGTTCACCGAGAAGGAATGACTGGTAGGACCATTAATAAAGACCCACAGCCCCGGGACCGGCAGCTAAGTCCTAGGACGCCTCCATCCTCTTCAACAGAGCAGGGTAAGAGTTTCACGATATCTTCTCTGGGGAAAAATCTGATAAACTGGAAAGTGCACTTTTAACAGAGCCTAAAATGACTGGGAGAAAGACTTGTTGAAGGATGTGAGCATGCGCTTTCCATCATGCTTCAGTGTTGGCTGGAAGGAAGCTGTTTTTGTTTTTGTTTTTCCCCCATCACCCTGGACTGCGGTGACTCCCAAGGGAGGCTGTCACCCCATGCTCCTGAGTGCTGGGGGACCCCCTGACCAGTCCCCTCTTCCTGCTGCTAAAAAAAGCCACCAATCACCACGCACAGTGACCTCAGGGAAAGACGAAGGTGACCTTTGACACATCTGCCAGCATTCCTCCACTTGGGATCTTCTCTCTAGCACCAGCATTTGGGGTCTGTCTCGCTAGAGGAAAAGGCACGGCACCAGGCAGGTTAGCATGAATGTTAGCTGGCCCGCCCAGAAGCACAGAACATTCTATGTCACAAAGATGGTGAAGGTCTTCTCCTACCTTTGCCAGCATCAAACAAACCAAATCATAAAACCCCCAAACTCCAAACAACAGAGATAGTCCAGCAACCGCTCAGAGATAAGGCAAGACACAGGGCAAATTCCAAAAGGAAATCGCTTCTGAGAAATGATATTTGAGTCGTGATTACAGAGGTCAGACTCCCGGGGCCTGGAGCTGGGCAGGCAGAACGAGACCTGGCTGACTGGGACAGCACACCTTTGCTGGGGCCTGGCCAGCCAACCAGAGGACCTGACGTCAGGGTGGGCGGGCCCCGAGCCAGGGCTGACGTCTGGGAGGGCAGGGCAGAGGACAGGCAGTCAAGGCCATCACTCATGCTCAGTCCACCCCCAGATCCACCTGTACATATTTCTAGGCCTGCAGGCTGAGAGATAATGGGGTTCCACATACCCATAGGGCTATCAGAGCAACAGCCAGGCCGTGTCAGGCCAGTTTCATCCACTTAGAGACTTCTACTACTTACTCTTTTGTTTTATGTTGGAAAAAAGAGGGTTTTGTTTTGTTTTGCCAACAGATGGTTTCGAGATCTGAGGATCACAGTTCAAAGTGAGCGTAGGCAAAAAATCCATGAGACTTATCTCTAACTAATCACTAAAAAGCAGGAAAGGGAGCTGTGGCTGAAGTGGTAGTGTGCTAACCTTCAGTGGAAAAAGCTAATGGACAGCACCAGGGCCTGAGTTCAAGCCCCCATAATGGCACGAAAAAATAAAGGAGATTTAAATTTTTTATTTTCCATCTAAACCTTGGTGTGGTGGGTATTCTCAGAAGGCAGAGGCTGGGGGTTGAGAATTGAAGGCCTGCCTGGGTTGCGTAGTAAAACCCTGCCTCAAAACAACCAAAACTGCCAGGTGCTGGTGCCTCATGCCTGTCATACTAGCTACTCAGGAGGCTGAAATCTGAGGATCAAGGTTCAAAGCCATCCTGGGCAGGAAAGTCCATGAAACTCTTATCTCCAGTAAACCACTTAGAAAACCGGAAGTAGGGGCTGGGAAGGTGACTCAGTGGTAGAGCGCTTGCCTTGCATGCCTGAGGCCCTGGGTTCGATTCCTCAGCACC
>NW_012267811.1:0-2917 GCF_000151885.1 Dipodomys ordii | reverse complement strand
CTGAACTCTGGGCCTGGGCGCTGTCCCTCAGCTCTTAAGCTCAAGGCTAGCACTCTACCACTTGAGCCACAGCACCACTTCTGGCTTTTTCTGCTTCTATGGTTCTGAGGAATCAAACCCAGGGCCTCATGCAAGCAAGGCAAGCACTCTACCACTGAGCCATCTTCCCAGCCCCTTAGTTATCTTTTTTGCTGGGAGTTATTGGGGATTGAACCCTGGGTGTCTCCTGCCCTGATAATGTTTTCTTTTTTTGGGGGGGGGGGTCCGGTCGTGGGGCCTGAACTCTGGGCCTGGGAGCTGTCTCTCAGCTCTTCAGCTCAAAGCTAGCGCTCTACCACTTGAGCCACAGCGCCACTTCCGGCTTTTTTTCTTTTTGCTTATGTGGTGCTGGGGAATTGAACCCAGGGCCTCATGCATGCAAGGCAAGTGCTCTACCACTGAGCCACCTTCCCAGCCCCCTGATAATGTTTTCTAAGTTCAATTTTAAACTTAAAAAAAAAAAAGCAAGGTCAAGGTCAGAAAAGGAAAAAGCATTACTTCTTTGATGGAGCTCAGAAATCTCCTACACTAAAAATAAAAATAACAGCATGGTACCTTCCTTCCCTCTACCCTCCCTCCCTCTCCACTTCCAGTCATGCTATTTCTTGGTTAATGACTGGCCAGATTAACAACAACAACAAAAAACCTCAAGGAAAATTCTATATCTCAAACCCTACAGACTTAAGACTACTTGTCCATTTTTTATATCATTGACCAGAAACAGTCATGGCAATCACACAGGTGACAATCACACAAAGTAAGGGTCTAGGCGTGAGGCTGGGGTTGTTGGTTTTTTTCCTTGTCTTCCCCATAGCTGGGTCATGGGTCATAGTTCAGGGGTCATGGGTGGGTGATTACTTGCTGGTCCCACTAAAGCCTAGAGGGGACAGGTCTCACAGACTGTGCCAGCGTCGTCACCTGAAGGCAAACCACTGCCTGAGGAAGGAAGGAGCTCATGTGGGAGAGGACAGTAGTGGCTGGCCTGGAGCTTAATTATCTGAACCCCCGCTGACTGCCAACTGCTCCAACCCCAAGGGCACTGGCTTTTCCTGGCTCACAGGACTTGTGGAAATGGATCTGGGCCCCTGACCTTCGCTCCTCCCAAAGTCTCCTTAGAGACAGTCTGTGTAGTCATAATACAGTCCTCGATGGATAAACCAGGACTTGCTCCCCAGCGTTCTGTAGTGGGGGTCCTTCCGGCCTTGCCCAAGGTACCTGGCGGGGGATGCGGCCGTGGTACCAGGCATGGCTGCGCAGGTCCTCGCTGCTCAGCAACAGCTCCTCCTCCAGCTCCTTCTTCAGCCTCTCGGGGGTCCTGTCCATCATGTGCCTCTCCCTGGAAAACTGCAATACAGAGTCCACAGTGACCTCACCCCACCCAGGCAGAGAAGATGGCCACCTGGCCGGTCCTCCACGGTGCTAAGCAGACCAGTGTATGCCCAGGGGTGCCCTCATGGAGGGGGCCTGGGTAAAGACTGCAATTGGCTGTGACCTTTCACGTCTCCAGCTGTGTGTGAGACAATCTCCACTGCACACCAACTCCGGCAGCACGTCTATTTGTCTATTTGAGTAGTGGGAGCTGGGCAGAGGGGAGCTGGGGGCTGGACAGGCTAGCCTGCTGTGTTCCCATGGATTTTCCTGCTCCTCCAGAATCACCCCAATGTAGTGCTGGGGAAGATGGTAGCTCCTGACTGGCCTCTCATGTTGGGGCAGCCTCCCGGGCTGGCAACCATGGCTGTGAAGTTTCTGCTACAGGAAAGATCAAGTTTAGGAATTAACTTTGTCTTTAGAAAATCTTAGAACAGGGGCTGGGAAGGTGGCTCAGTGGTAGAGCACTTGCCTTGCATGCACGAGGCCCTGGGTTCGATTCCTCAGCACCACATAAGCAAAAAGAAAAAAGCCAGAAGTGGTGCTGTGGCTCAAGTGGTAGAGTGCTAGCCTTGAGCTGAAGAGCTGAGGGACAGTGCCCAGGCCCAGAGTTCAGGCCCCACGACCGGACCACAAAAGAAAAGAAAAGAAAATCTTAGAACACGTAGACAACGCAATTTATGCTTCTTGAATCTAGTAATAGAAGTCTAGATGTGTATTTTATTTATTTATTTTTGTCAGTCGTGGGGCTTGAACTCTGGGCCTGGGCGCTGTCCCTCAGCTCTTCAGCTCAAGGCGAGCGCTCTACCACTTGAGCTACAGTGCCACTTCCGGTTTTCTAGTGGTTTATTGGAGATAGGAGTCTCACGGTCTTTCCTGCCCGGGCTGGCTTTGAACCTCGATTCTCAGATCTCAGCCTCCTGAGTAGCTAGGATTACAGGTGTGAGCCACCGGCACCCGGCTAAATGTGTATTTTATATAAACCCCTCTGTCTCCTTTTTTTCTAGAACTTACTATGAGTTTGCGACTACTGGTCTCAAACATGCAAGCCTCCTGCCTCAGTCTCCTGAGTGCTGAATTACTGGCATGCATCAACATGCCTTGCTTATGTAATTTTTTTTTAACAAAAGTTGAATATTTCTGCCAGGTGTGGTGGCTCACGCCTATAATCCTACCTACTCAGGAGGCTGAGATCTGAGGATCATGGTTAGAAGCCAGCTCAAGCAGGAAAGTCTATGAGACTCTTATCTCCAATAAACTTCTCAGAAAAAGCCAGAAGTGGCTCTGTGGCTCAACTGGCAGCGCCCAGGCTGAGTTTAAGCCCCAGGACTGGCAAAAAATATTAAATTATTTCTAGCACATGATTTTATTGTTATGAAAAACTAGAAATAGAAACTTAAAATAAAAACCTGGTCCCTTCCCTCAGAAGGTTTGTAACTTTACACAGCAGCCCCACAGGGGGTTCTGGGTAGGGACACTGGCTCCAGGTTCAATTAGAATCACATCCACT
>NW_012267810.1:19962-20273 GCF_000151885.1 Dipodomys ordii | reverse complement strand
CACCACACACCATCCACACACCATCCACACGCCATCCACACACCACACACCATCCACTCACCACACACCATCCACACACCACACACCATCCACACACCACACACCATCCACACACCACACACCATCCACTCACCACACACCACACACCATCCACACACCATCCACACACCATCCACACACCACACACCATCCACTCACCACACACCATCCACACACCACACACCATCCACACACCATCCACACACCACACACCATCCACACACCACACACCACACGCAATCTCACACGCACACACCACACACCATCCACAT
>NW_012267810.1:9776-10082 GCF_000151885.1 Dipodomys ordii | reverse complement strand
CCACACACCACACACCATCCACACACCATCCACACACCACACACCATCCACACACCATCCACACACTACACACCACACACCACACACCATCCACACACTACACACCACACACCACACACCATCCACACACCATCCACACACTACACACCACACACCCCACAGCACACACCATTCACACACCACACGCGATCGCACATGCACACACCACACACCATCCACACACCACACACCATCCATACGCCATCCACACACCACACACCATCCACTCACCACACACCATCCACACACCATCCACACGCCATCCAC
>NW_012267810.1:7206-8506 GCF_000151885.1 Dipodomys ordii | reverse complement strand
CCACTCCCGAGCTGACCTTCAGACACCCCGAGAGAGGTGGTCCACTCCCGAGCTGACCCTGACCCTCAGACACCCCAAGGGGGTGGTCCACTCCCGAGCTGACCCTCAGACACCCCAAGGGGGTGGTCCACTCCCGAGCTGACCCTCAGACACCCCAAGTGGGTGGTCCACTCCTGAGCTGACCCTGACCCTCAGACACCCCAAGGGGGTGGTCCACTCCCGAGCTGACCTTCAGACACCCCGAGGGGGTGGCCACTCCCGAGCTGACCATCAGACACCCCGAGGGGGTGGTCCACTCCCAAGCTGACCCTCAGACACCCCAAGGAGGTGGCCACTCCCGAGCTGACCCTGACCCTCAGACACCCCAAGGGGGTGGTCCACTCCCAAGCTGACCCTCAGACACCCTGAGGGGGTGGTCCACTCCTGAGCTGACCCTCAGACACCCCAAGGGGGTGGTCCACTCCCAAGCTGACCCTCAGACACCCCAAGAGAGGTGGTCCACTCCCGAACTGACCCTGACCCTCAGACACCCCAAGGGGGTGGTCCACTCCCAAGCTGACCCTCAGACACCCCAAGAGAGGTGGTCCACTCCTGAGCTGACCCTGACCCTCAGACACCCCAAGGGGGTGGTCCACTACCAAGCTGACCCTCAGACACCCCAAGAGAGGTGGTCCACTCCTGAACTGACCCTGACCCTCAGACACCCCAAGGGGGTGGTCCACTCCTGACCTGACCCTCAGACACCCCAAGGGGGTGGTCCACTCCCAAGCTGACCCTCAGACACCCCGAGAGAGGTGGCCCACTCCCGAGCTGACCCTGACCCTCAGACACCCTAAGGGGGTGGTCCACTCCCGAGCTGACCCTCAGACACCCCAAGGGGGTGGCCCACTCCCTAACTGACCCTCAGACACCCCAAGGGGGTGGTCCACTCCCGAGCTGACCCTCAGACACCCCAAGGGGGTGGTCCACTCCCGAACTGACCCTCAGACACCCCAAGGGGGTGGTCCACTCCCGAGCTGACCCTCAGACACCCCAAGGGGGTGGTCCACTCCCGAGCTGACCCTCAGAAACCCCGAGGGGGTGGTCCACTCCCAAGCTGACCCTCAGACACCCCGAGAGAGGTGGCCACTCCCGAGCTGACCCTCAGACACCCCAAGGGGGTGGTCCACTCCCAAGCTGACCCTCAGACACCCCAAGGGGGTGGTCCACTCCCGAGCTGACCCTCAGAGAGGTGGTCCCACTCCTGAGCTAGCTCGGACCCTCAGAGACCATAGAGACCACTTCCCAGGACAGGCTGCAC
>NW_012267810.1:5548-6256 GCF_000151885.1 Dipodomys ordii | reverse complement strand
CCACTCCCGAGCTGACCCTCAGAGAGGTGGTCCCACTCCTGAGCTAGCTCGGACCCTCAGAGACCATAGAGACCACTTCCCAGGACAGGCTGCACCAGAATCCTTCTGCAGCCATACCTCTGCACCCTGCCCGCCGAGTCTCTCTCCACTCCGTTTCTGGAAGCCCGGCTTCCCGCCCTGGTGGGTTTGCTGTCGGGTTGGTTTGTGCCCAGGCCAGGACAGACTAAAGCACTGCATGGAACCTGGGAACAGCCCGGCAGGCCCTGCCTTGGGGCCCCACGCCTGGCAGGCCAGCCTCTGGCCACCGTCTCTGATCAGATCTCTCGTTGGAGCAGAAGGGCTGTGCTAACCTGGGGAGGAAGAAGCCCAGAGCCCCAGCCTGAGGAGGGGCCGAGGTAGCCAGTGTGAGCTGTGCAGCCGCGGAGAGTGCCAGGCCCAGGGGAGGGAAGCGGGTCCCACGGCCAGTCTCCTGGGACCGCGAGCTCCGAGCCCCACGCTGGGCTCTGAGGGCCTTGGAGCTCCTCCTGTCAGCTCTCCACCAGGGCTCCATCTCACCCTTCCACAGGGCGGAGACTGAGGCTTGGCAGCTAACAAGCAGCACCACCCTGGAGACACGGACACGGAGTCATCAGCCTGCAGGGGAAGCCACCGCCTCCTGGTGTCAGGAGCCAAGGGGTGCTCAGGAGCACATCCACCGAGCCTCCCCAC
>NW_012267810.1:0-740 GCF_000151885.1 Dipodomys ordii | reverse complement strand
AGGAATGTGCAGAGTGCTCACACCCCACAGAGTCACAGTCAGGAGGAATGTGCAGAGAGAGTGCTCACACCCCACAGAGTCACAGTCAGGAGGAATGTGCAGAGAGTGCTCACACCACACAGAGTCACAGTCAGCAGGAATGTGCAGAGAGTGCTCACACCGCAGGAGTCACAGTCAGGAGGAATGTGCAGAGAGTGCTCACACCGCAGGAGTCACAGTCAGGAGGGATATCCAGAGAGAGAGCTCACACCGCAGGAGTCACAGTCAGGAGGAATGTGCAGAGAGTGCTCACACCCCACAGAGTCACAGTCAAGAGGAATGTGCAGAGAGAGTGCTCACACCACAGGAGTCACAGTCAGGAGGAATGTGCAGAGAGAGAGCTCACACCGCAGGAGTCACAGTCAGCAGGAATGTGCAGAGTGCTCACACCGCAGGAGTCACAGTCAGCAGGAATGTGCAGATAGAGTGCTCACACCCCAGGAGTCACAGTCAGCAGGAATGTGCAGAGAGAGTGCTCACACCCCACAGAGTCACAGTCAGCAGGAATGTGCAGAGTGCTCACACCCCATGGAGTCACAGTCAGCAGGAATGTGCAGATAGAGTGCTCACACCGCACAGAGTCACAGTCAGCAGGAATGTGCAGATAGAGTGCTCACACCCCAGGAGTCACAGTCAGCAGGAATGTGCAGAGAGTGCTCACACCCCAGGAGTCACAGTCAGCAGGAATGTGCAGAGAGTGC
>NW_012267809.1:14121-14490 GCF_000151885.1 Dipodomys ordii | reverse complement strand
CCCTCTCCCTTTCTCTTTCACTCTTTCACAGTACTTGTATTTGAATTCAGGGCTTTGCTTGCTAAGCAGGTATAACTCAGCCACACCTCCTATTTTTACTTAACTTATTTTTCAAATAGAGTATTACATTTCTGTCTGGGCCAGCTTGGACTGCAATTTTCCTATATGTATTCCCCAATTATCTGGAACTACAACTATATAATCATATGTTCAGATTTTTATTGGTTGAAATGAGGTCTCCCAAGATGAGTTCTCTCAAACTTCTTGTCTAGGCTGACCTTAAACTGTAGTCCTCCCAAGTAGCTAGGACTACAGGCATCACCACTTCTTTTTAGATAAGTTTTCACTGTGTAGCCCATGCTGGCCTTG
>NW_012267809.1:7641-8376 GCF_000151885.1 Dipodomys ordii | reverse complement strand
GGCACCAGGTCATCTTGGTCCTCAACGTGGTGGGAAAAGGTCTGGGAAAGAGAGCTGGGAGAGCTGGGAAAGCGAGAGAAAAGAGCTAGAAAAGACAGCGTCTGGGAAAGGTGGGAAAGAGAGAGAGCTAGGAAAGAAAAGAGAATTGGGAAAGAGAAGAGAAGGAAAGAGCTGAGAAAGAGCTGGAAAAGAGCAGAGAGAGGGCATCTGGGCCTAGGCTAGGCCTTATCTAGGTTAGGGATAGGAGGGGGAAGGAGAAGTGGCTACATCAAATTCAGATGTGACCTCAGCGGATGCAGATGTGACCTCTTCCATGTGTGCCTGTTGCCTAGATACTGCAGGTACTGGGTAGAAATTTTGCTGCGAGGAGGGTGGAGTCTGCTTGCCATCCAGGAGCAGACCTTACACTTTCCAAAGCCTGTGTGTCTAATTTCCCTTAGTTTCTTTTTTAAAAAAATTATTGTGAAAATACTGTACAGAGAAGTTACAATTACATTGGCAAGGTAATTAGTACATTTCTTATCAAGCATTGCTGCTACCACCTTTGTGTCCCCTTCCCATCCCTCTCCCCCCACCCCCACCGTGCCAAAGTTGTAAAGTTCATTTTTCAACATAATGATTTGTCCATCTCATTGTTGTAATGGGTCCACCTATATCCCTATTTAAACGGTTTGTTTTTGCTCTTCCCCTCCACAAATTATACCAACATCAAATACAAGGAAAGCAGGGATTATA
>NW_012267809.1:4486-4788 GCF_000151885.1 Dipodomys ordii | reverse complement strand
TTTTTAAAGGGCTGGGAAGTTGGCTCAGTGGTAAAGCGCTTGCCTTGCGTGCTTGAGGCCCTGGGTTCGATTACTCAGCACCCATAAGCAAAAAAACAATCCAGAAGTGGTGCTGTTGCTCAAGCGCTAGCCTTGAGCTGAAGAGCTGAGGGGCAGTGCCCAGACTCAGAGTTCAGGCCCACGACCGGACCCAAAATAAAAACCCACACAAAATCCTCTTTTTGAACATCATAATCTTAGCCAGTTTTAAATGCACAGGAATATGAGAAAATAGTAAAATCTAATATGTAGAACACTTCTAA
>NW_012267809.1:3901-4436 GCF_000151885.1 Dipodomys ordii | reverse complement strand
ACAAAATCCTCTTTTTGAACATCATAATCTTAGCCAGTTTTAAATGCACAGGAATATGAGAAAATAGTAAAATCTAATATGTAGAACACTTCAAATACTGAAAACACTGGTAATTGTTTTTTTATTTTATTAATCACTAATATTTAATTTTCGGTTTTCTTTATTTGTTGCATTGTTTCTCTTTTTGTTATATAATACAACTTTTTATTAGTCGTCATCAGGCGGTACTTTGAGAAGCTTACTGGGATGGCCAAAGCATTTTTTATAGGTGCATGTGAGTTTACAAAGAAGAAAATTAAGAACAAAATATTTATTAAAAAATTATCAAGTACAGTCTGAATCAGGAGGGATGATAAATGTCCACACCCACAATCTTAGCCCTCGTCTGAAGCGGCGGTATTACAGAGTTGAGACCACAAAAGTGAGAGACTGTTTTTGTACTTTTTGTTTTTGTCAGTCGTGAGGCTTGAACTCTGGGCCGGAGCGCTGTCCCTGCACTCTTCAGCTCAAGGCTGGCTCTCTACCCCTTGAGCCA
>NW_012267809.1:3521-3851 GCF_000151885.1 Dipodomys ordii | reverse complement strand
GCTGTCCCTGCACTCTTCAGCTCAAGGCTGGCTCTCTACCCCTTGAGCCAAGGTGCCACTTCTGGTTTTCTAGTGGTTTATTAGAGATAAGAGTCTCACAGACTTTCCTGCCCGGGCTGGCTTTGAACCGTGATCCTCAGAACTCAGCCTCCTGCATAGCTAGGATTATAGTCATGAGCCGCTGGCACCCAGCATTGATTTGTTGATTTTTATTTTGTTGGTCATGGGGCTTGAACTCTGGGGCCTGGGTGCTGTCCCTCAGCTCAAGGCTAGCGCTACCACTTGAGCCTTCATCTTTTTCTACTTCTGTGGTGCTGAGGAATCAAACCC
>NW_012267809.1:0-326 GCF_000151885.1 Dipodomys ordii | reverse complement strand
CCACCAGTCCTAGCAGTCCTAGTTGGATGGGGGCTTGCTTAAAAAGTAACTTTTGGTTTTGGGATCCCTCCTCATTCTGTGTATAACCGTGTCTCTCTATGTCCAATTGTGCTTTTGCTTTTGCTTGCCATATTTGTAATTGGTTTTACTTTACAGAAAAATTATGGGGCAATGTGAGTCCGCTCCCGGGACACCCCTAGACTTTGTCCTAGTTAGTTTATTTATTTTTTTTAAATTTTATTTGTGAACATACTGTACAGAGGGGTTACAATTGCATGGGCAGGATAATGCATACATTTCTTACCAAGCATTGCAGCCTCCTCCTT
>NW_012267808.1:7757-8129 GCF_000151885.1 Dipodomys ordii | reverse complement strand
ACTTGAGCCACACACAACACCACGTCCAGCTTCTTCGGAGTAGTTTATTGGAGACGAGAGTCTCATGAACTTTCCTGTCTGGCTGGCTTCAAATCGTGATCCTAAGTTCTCAGCCTCCTGAGTGGCTGGGATGACAGATTTGAGCCACCGCGTCTTAGGTCCAGGAACCACTCTCTCTGAGTCTGAAAGGTTGACAGTGGAGGAGGGAGTGCCACACTTCTGGGCCTGAGAGTTACTCGCTCATTCACTGTGCTGAAGAAGACCGGCAGGTTCTATCTTTTCGATGATTCCCAACTCCCCCATCTTGGCCTTGGGTTTCCTTGTGCCCTTTGGGAAGTGCTTTCCCTCCAGAGCAGCTCCCCGGGCCTGGGG
>NW_012267808.1:6136-6833 GCF_000151885.1 Dipodomys ordii | reverse complement strand
GAGGGTCAGTGGCTGCACGTGCACCTGGCGGGGCTCACGGTGGCCTGGGTCACGCGTGGGCACCGCGGGGCCAGCTCCACGCAGGCCTCACGCCCCGCGCAGGACGGACTGTGCGCTGCTGCCTTCGACTGCCGCCCTCGCCAGGGCTTGCTGTGCACATGCGCTCTGCGCCTGCCTGGCTAGCCGCTGAATAAAGCTATTGAATCGCACCGGGGCTCTTCTCTGGTCTATCTTCACACGCTTCTGTGTCCGGTTTATTTATTTAAACAGTGATCGCAGGTCTCTGGTGCCTCGCACATCTTGGGGGTGAACGGCACTTAAATGTGTCCCCTCTGGGGTGGCAGTGATCAGAGCACGCGTGGTGCTCCACTTAGGAATTCTCCCGCCAGGATCCACCGCCCTGTCACCCCTCAAGGTAGCCATCTGCCGGTCCCACACCAGCCGCGGAAAAGAGCCTGAGGCACGTTCGGTAATCAAAACCACTTGAACAGATTCATGTTCTTTTTCTTCGCTGTGCTGGTCCTGGGATTTGAACTCAGGGCCTTGGCGCTGTCCCCTGTGCTCTTTGGTTCAAGGCTGGCGCTCCGCCACGTGCGCCACATCACCACTTCCGGCTTTCTGGTAGTTCATTGGAGATGAGTCTAGTGGACTTTTTTTTTTTTTGCCATGGTTGCTTTGAACTGCGATCCTCAGAGCT
>NW_012267808.1:3706-4021 GCF_000151885.1 Dipodomys ordii | reverse complement strand
AGCACCACATAAGCAAAAAGAAAAAAGCCGGAAGTGGCGCTGTGGCTCAAGTGGTAGAGCGCTAGCCTTGAGCTGAAGAGCTGAGGGACAGCACAGAGGGCCAGAGTTCAGGCCCCACAACTGGACCCCCCCCAAAAAATAAAACTCTTAAGGCCTAGGAAAGAGAAGATAAGTCAGGAATGAGTTAAATGAAAGAGTTTTGTTTAGTACATTTAAGTAGAACAAATTAAGTAGAACAAATCACCATTGTGATATCTGACTTGCTATTCACTGGTACAATGTTCCTCCTATTGTCTGGCCTCAGTCCCTCCTGCT
>NW_012267808.1:2753-3656 GCF_000151885.1 Dipodomys ordii | reverse complement strand
GATATCTGACTTGCTATTCACTGGTACAATGTTCCTCCTATTGTCTGGCCTCAGTCCCTCCTGCTGTTGGAAATTTACTCTCTCCCCTGAGCCCCCTTTCCCTTGGAAAAGAAGGATATCCATGAAAAGAAAATGTGAAATCAGAAAACAGAACAAAATAAAGGGCAAAACCTCTTGGTAATGAAAAACCCCAGGCAAAGGCTCATCTGCAGTCAGCGCCTTTACATCCTTGCTAAAGAGCAAAGAACGTCTTTCCCTCTCTCCATTTACTAAGCTGGCAGCTTTGCAGACGTCACTGACAACCTTGAGGCTTATCACCAGCTGCCCGGAGCTGCTGTATTAGTCAGGAGCTTATAATAAAAATCATTTCTATAGGGGCTGGGAAGTTGGCTCAGTGGTAGAGCGCTTGCCTTGCATGACTGAGGCCCTGGGTTTGATTCCTCAGCACCACATAAGCAAAAAGAAAAAAGCCGGAAGTGGCGCTGTGGCTCAAGTGGTAGAGCGCTAGCCTTGAGCTGAAGAGCTGAGGGACAGCGCCCAGGCCCAGAGTTCAGGCTCCACAACCGGACCCAAAAAAAAAAAAAAACCATTTCTATAATAGTGTCAATAGCATTGATAGTATTGTTCATGCTGACCAAGTCAAGATTATGTTTCGCCTATGTGCTTGTGACTCAAGGCTATGTTTTGCTTCTGTAACCTTGCTTGCTTGCCTCAGTAGTAGGCCTTAAGCCACAGGTAACATCACCTGTCCTCCAATTGACTACCACGATGGGCGGCCTATTGAAAATTATACGTATGATATTTACCCTAAAGAACAAATGCATTTAAAGGTCATATAACCATAACCAATGAAAATGAGCCAAACCTGCCTTGCATAGCTCATCTATGCAACTCTATGTAACC
>NW_012267807.1:10482-14537 GCF_000151885.1 Dipodomys ordii | reverse complement strand
GTGCCTGACCTCTGAGCTGGTCCCTGGCGGCCTCCCAGTCGTCTTCAGCCGTGCCTGACCTCTGAGCTGGTCCTTTCCTGTGTGATGGTCTTGTAGTTGACCTCGGTTGTGGTGCAGAATTACATAAATTTTAGCATAGCCAAGGGCTCACACACGTGCTGCTCCCAGTGCTCAAGATAACAGCACGCTACCACTGGAGTCATAGCTCTCCTTCCGGCGGGTAGGAGGAAGGAGTTAATTGGAAATAAGAATCTCACAGATTGCGTGCTGGGACAGACATCAAACCTTGATCTTGAGGCCTGAGCCTCCGGGGAGGCTGGGATTACAGGCCAGGCTGAGCCACGCTGTGGCCTGGCTACTGTTGGCAGCTCTTGTTTCTTCAGCTTGACTAGATCTGACCCTGGAGGCTGGCTCTGTGCAAGACCATACCACTGCCTTCATTGCTGTTTGTTCTCTTTTCTTTTTTTTGGTAGGTAGTTAGGACTTGAACTCGGAGCCTAGTTGCTGTCCCTGAACTATTTTGCCCAGCCCCAGCTCCACTTCCAGTTTTTTGGTGGTTAATTGTAGAGAAGAGTCTGTGAGACTTTCCTGCCTGGGCTGGCTTAGAACCGCCCTCAGCCTCCGGAGTAGCTGGGATTTATTAAGGGCTATTACTGGGGTGTGAACTCAGCAATTCAAGCTACTACAGCTTTTTTTGCTCAAGACTAGCACTCCACCACTTGACCCACACTTCTCATGGACTTTTCTTCCTAGTCTGATTCTGAACCACTATCCGTAGTTTTAGCCTCCTGAGTAGCTACCTAAGATCATGGTCATAAGCCCCAGCACCCAGCTGCTTCCTTGCTTTAGAGCGGTCAAAAGTGAACCCAGCTGGCGCTGGTGGCTCACGCCTGTCATCCTAGCTACTCAGGAGACAGATCTGAGGATCGCAGTTCAAAGCCAGCCCGGGCACAAAAAGCCATGAAAATCTTTTTTTTGGTGGGGGAGGGGGCCGGCGGAGGGGAGGTTCCGGTCATGGGGCTTGAACTCTGGGCCTGGGCGCTGTCCCTCAGCTCTTCAGCTCAAGGCTAGTGCTCTACCACTTGAGCCACAGCGCCACTTCACCGCGTTTTTGCTTATGTGGTGCTGAGGAATTGAACCCAGGGCCTGGAGCATGCAAGGCAAGCGCTCTACCACTGAGCCACCTTCCCAGCCCCTTCAAAGTGATTTCTGATCTAATTCATTTTATGTCTGTCTTGTTACTGGATTTTATTTACTTTTTTATTTGTTTGTCATGGGGCTTGAACACTGGGCCTGGACACTCTCCCTCAGCTCTTCGGCTCAAGGCTAGTGCTCTACCACTTGAGCCATACTGCCACTTCCAGTTTTCTGATGGATAGTTGGAGATAAGAGTTTCAGGGACTTTCCTGCCTGGGCTGGCTTTGAACTATGATCCTCAGATCTCAGCCTCCTGAGTAGCTAGGATGACAGGTGTGAGCCACCAGCACCTGGCTTGGATTTTTTTTGTTTTGTTTTTAGTCTTTTTTCTTCATTTTAAGATATGTCTGTGTTGATGTGTTTGCAATTTCTTCCTTTTCTTTTCTGGGCCATATAGTACAATATGTTTATATTATGGAATGGAGGTTTAGATTCTTTTCCAAAGTGAAAAGCATTTTAGTTGTTGAAAAGTTCAGCCCATCCTTGTCCTTGCCAACACTTGGTATTATCAGTTTTTAATTTTATCATTTCTAATTACAAATTGATTTCCATTTGCAAATGGAAAACTTAAGATCTAAAAGAACCAGGGTGTTTTGGTGGAGATGTTGGGAGGGTTCTATCTTTCTGAGTCATTACTACACTGCTTCAGTAATCAAGACGTGCTGGTATGTTTGGGCGTTTTAGTGAGTGAAACCAATGGGGGGTGTGTGAGTGAGGACGCTTTGCTGGAGCCGTCCACGGGGAAGAAAGCAGTCCTGGTCCCGCATCACTCCATGCCTGAAAGTCTGCTCACCTGTCAGGTATCATGAGGCATGCCTGACATCCTGGCACTCAGGAGGCTGACATCGAGGCCAGCCTGAGCACATAGCAAAACTCTGTCTCAAAAAAGATAAGCCGGACGCCGGGAGCTCATGCCTGTAATCCTAGCTACTCAGGAGGCTGAGATCTGGGGATCGCAGTTCAAAGCCAGCCTGGGCAGGAAAGTCGGTGAGACTCCTATCTCCACTAAACCACTAGAAAACCGGAAGTGGCGCTGTAGCTCAAGTGGTAGAGCGCTCGCCTTCAGCTAAAGAGCTGAGGGACAGCACCCAGGCCCAGAGTTCAAGCCCCACCACCAACAAAAAATAAATAAAACAGAATCAACTCAGAACACATCACAGTTACAAAACTTGTAGAAGAAAGGACTGGAGGAACCTTTGTAACTTCAGAACAGGAAGATTTCCAATAACAACAGCACCACCAAAAACATGATGAACTGAAGCGGAATCCAGGAACCTCTCGATCTAATTACTACTCTACCAGAAGACATAGAGGAACAGCTCACACGAGGCCCCAAAAAATCAATTAGGCCAGCTTAGAACGAGTGCAATTCCACAAAACAGGAGTGCGTTTTGTCCAGGTTAATAGCATTTAAAAAAACATCCAGCCCAGGGCCTAAAGAGATGGCAGCTGCGCTGCCAGCAAGCGGTGGCCGAACCCCGCGATTCTATGACAGGAGCAGCGCAACCACGGGAAGCCATTGTCACTGCAGTCCTGCAGCAACAATGTGAACACAGCCTGGGAAACTGATAGTGTTAAGAAATGGCTCAGCTGGGCACCAGTGGCTCACGCCTGTAATCCTAGCTACTCAGAAGGCTGAGATATGAGGATCGCGGTTCAAAGCCAGCCTGGGCAGGAAAGTCCATGAAACTCTTACCTCCAATAAACCACTAGAAAACCGGAAGTGGCGTTGTAGCTCAAGTGGTAGAGCGCTAGCCTTGAGCTAAAGAGCTGAGGGACAGCACTCAGACCTAGAGTTCAAGTCCCACAACCAAAAAAGAAAGAAAGGAAAGAAAGAAAGAAATGGCTCAAGGGCCAGGAAGGTGGCTCAGTGGTAGAGCGCTTGCCTTGCATGCCTGAGGCCCTGGGTTCAATTCCTCGGTACCACATAAGCAGAAAAAGCTGGAAGTGGTGCTATGGCTCAAGTGATAGAGCACTAGCCTTGAGCTGAAGAGCTGAGGGACAGCACCCAGGCCCAGAATTCAGGCCCCATGACAAAGAGAGAAGGAGAGAGAGAGAGAGAGAAGAAGGAAAAAGAGAGAATGAAAGGAAGGAAAAAAAAGAACGAAAGGAAGGAAGGAAAGAAAGGGTTCAAGTCAGGCGCCATTGGCTCACGCCTGTAATCCTAGCTACTCAGGAGCCTGAGATCTGAGGATCACAGTTTGACGCCAGCCTGGGTAGGACAGCTGTAACCACCAAAAAAACCAGAAGTAGAGCTGTGGCTCAGGTGGTAGAGCCCAGGCCTTCAGTAGAATAGCTTAGGGATAGTACTGAGGCCCTGGTTCAAGCCCCAGGGCCGAAACACAGACACAGACCCAGAAAAGGTTCATCATATTGGTTTGATACTGCAAGATTCCCAAATAGGCAGGGATGGAGGCTGGTTTGTAGCTCAATGGTAGACCAGTTGTCTAGACTGCACAAGGCCCTGGGTTCCATTTTCAGCAATGAAAAACAAATGAAATTTCTGGTTAGCAGTGGGACCTGCAACAATCAGAGCAGGAGGAGGGCAGCCAGGGTCATTTTGTGCTTGATGGAACCATAGATCAAAGATGTCACTCTAAACTCAGGTAAGCAGAGACGTGCCCACTTTCTTACTTTGCTGGTACTGCGTTTGCACTCAGGTCCTGGGCGCTGTCCCACTTTTTCACTCAAGACTGGAGCTCTACCACTTGAGCCACACCTCCACTCTTGGCAGGTTTGTTGGAGATGAGAGTCTCGCAGGCAGCCGGGCGCTGGTGGCTCACGCCTGTAATCCTAGCTACTCAGGAGGCTGAGATCTGAGGATCGCGGTTCAAAGCCAGCCTGGGCAGGAAAGACTG